>NC_064263.1:4242424-4545454 GCF_003254725.2 Canis lupus dingo | reverse complement strand
TGTATATATACATCACATCTTCTTTATCTGTTAATCTGTCCATTGACATGTGGGCTGCTTCTATAATCTGGCTATTGTAAATAATGCTGCTATAAGCACAGGTGGTGCCTGTATCCCTTTGAATTAGTGTTTTTGTATTGGAGGTAAATACCTGGTAGTGTGATTACTGGATTGTAGGATAGTTCTGTTTTGAAAGTTTTGAAGAATCTCCATACTGCTTTCCGCAGTGGCTGCACCAGTTTTCATTCCTTCCAACAATGCAGGAGGGTTCCCCTTTCTCCGCATCCTGGTCAACAGTCATGGTTTCTTGAGTTTTTTATATTAGCCATCTGACAGATGTGAAGTGATATCTCTTTGTGTTTTTTGTATTTCCCTGATGCCGACTGATGTTGAACATCTTTTCATATGTCTGTTGGCCATTTGTATTTCTTCATTGGAGAAATGTCTGTTCATGTCTTCTGCCCAGTTTTGATTGGATTATCTGTTTTTTAGTATCTGTGGAGTTGTGTAAATTTTTTATATATTTTGGATACTAACCTTTCTCAAAGATGTCCTTTGCAAATATCTCCTCCCATTCACTTAGGTTGCCTTTTATTCTCTTGATTGTTTTCTTCCCTCTGCAGAAATGTGTGTGTGTGTGTGTGTGTGTGTGTGTGTGTGTGTTTGATGTAGTCCCAATAGTTTAATTTTGCTTTTATTTCCCTTGCCTCAGGGGACATATTTAGAAAAATATTGCTTTGCCTGTTCTCTCTTCTAGGATTTTTATTGCTTCAAGTTTCATACTTAGTTCTTTAATCCACTTAGAGTTTGTGTGTGTGTGTGTGTTTGGTGTAAGAAAGTGATTCATTTTCATTCTTTTGCATATTGCTCTCCATTTTTCCCAAAATTGTATGAAGAGACTGTCTTTTTCCTATTGTATACTCTTTCCTCCTTTGTTGAAGATTAATTGACCATATATTTATGGGTTTCTAATTCTGTTCTATTGATATATGGTCTATTTTATGCTAATACCATACTGTTTTGATCACTATAGGTTTGCAATATAACTTGAAGTCCAGAATTGTGATGCCTCCAACTTTGCTTTTCTTTTTCAAGATTGCTTTGGCTACTCAGCATCTTTTGTGGTTCTATACAAATTTTAGGATTACTTGTTCTGGTTCTGTGAAAAATACTGTTGGTATTTTGATATGGATTGCATTAAATCTGTAGATTACTTTGGGTACTATAGACATTTTAACAATATTTGTTCTTCCAATCCATGAGCATGGAATATGTTTCCATTTCTTTGTGTCTTTTTTACTTTCTTTCATCAACATTTTATAATTTTCAGAGTACAGGTTTTTTACCTCTTTTGCTAGGCTTATTTCTAGGCATCTTATTATTTTTTTGTGCAATTGTAAATGAGTTTTTTTTCTTAGTTTCTCTTTCTGATACTTCATATTGGTGTATAGCTATGCAACGGATTTCTGTACATTGATTTTGTATCCTGTGACTTTATTGAATTCATTCATCAGTTCTAGTAGGGTTTTTTTTTTTTTTCTGGAATCTTTATGGTTTTCTATAGTATCATGCCAACTGCAAATAGTGGAAGTCTTCTTTCTTATTAATTTGGATGCTTTTTATTTCTTTTTTGTTGTCTGAGTGCTATGACTAGGACTTCCAGTACTTTGCTGATTGAAAGTGATGAGAGTGGACACACCTTGACTTTAGGGGAAAGCTCTGTTTTTCCCCATTAGATATGTTCACTCGTGTGTGTGTGTGTGTGTGTGTGCTTAATATATAAGAACTTCATTATGTTGATGTACATTTCTTCTAAACCTACTTTGTTGACAGTTTTTTTTTATCATGAATGGATATTATGCTCTATCAAATGCCTTTCCTCTATCTATTGAAATGATTGCATAATTTTTATCCCTTTTCTTATTGTATCATATTGATTGATTTGCAAATGTTGAACCACCCTTGCATCCTGGGAATAAATCCCACTTGATTGTGGTGAATGATTTTTTAAACGTATTGTTGGTCAGTTTGCTGGTATTGTTTTGAGGACTTTTTCATCTATGTTCATCAGAGATTTGGGCCTATAGTTCTCTCTCTCTCTCTTTTTGTCAAAGCCAATCTATCCTTTTTACAAATCTCAAACTTTCCTTATTTATCTCAAAAGACTTGTAGCTATTGTCAAAATTTGAATTTAGGAAACAAAGGACTTTTTTAGAGGAACTTGCATTTTTTCCTCTGTGTCTTTGAGATTAAATGTTCTACTGGTTTTCTCTAGAAACTCTTACCTAGCCATCTCTTTGAAATTCACACTTCAGGGAAGTAATTATCAGTAAAAAGAAAGATTATTTGGAACCTAGGCAAAATAAATATTGTAAAGGTCTTCTACTCAAATATTAGCAAAATGTTTAAGCCATCTGAGCAGATAACCTTAACTTATTCCATCTCCCAGAAAAAACTATTTGGATCCAACAGTTCTTTTACAAATTAGTGAATTTTGCATTATTGTATGCAAAATTCAAGCTTAAAATTAATTCCAAGCTTAAAATTTTAAAACAAAATCTAAAAGATCTGTTTGTATGTTTGTGCGTGCTTACATATGTATGTTATTGATGTATTTTTTTACTTCCAGATAGTATTGCCAAAATTAACTTATGAAGAGCTCAATTTAATTGGCTTAAAGAAAATGAAATATTTATGAAAATCAAGTATACTCTAAGAAATACAGAAACCAGCTCATATGTTTTTCAAGTTGACATGATTTAAGATAATCATTGGTAAATAAAAGCTAGTCTGTTAATGGATTTAATTTAATGGGCTTGTCTTGAGAGTTACCAGTATTAAATATAATGCAGACATAAACTTTTATTCTACCTAGGTTTATGAAAAATCACGTAAGCTATGCTTTCTCTGTCGCAGAGATTGTTAGCAAGAAAGATAACTTAGGATGATGGTTAGCCACTTAATGTCTTATGAAACTTTCACAAGTAATCTAATCATAATTGTTAAAATCAAGTAAATTAAATAAATGTAAGATTAATGTTTATAGATAAACTTTTCAATTATAATTATGCTTTATGATAATGTCTATTTAAAAATAGTTTCCAAAATATTTTTTGATAATTTGAAATCTTAAGGTTATGATGAGATACGTTAAATGATGAATATTCATTGAATATGTAAATCACTCCCAAATAAGATAAAATACTGTGATTTTTTGATGAACACAGGTTTAAACACTTGGCTTTCTTTTATAGAGGAACAAAAGATATGTGGGTCAATTGGTAAATATGTTTTGTGTTACCTTTAAAGAATTTACTACAAGAAAGTATACACTTCCAGAAACGTCTTTATAATTTTGCCACTTCACAAAACATTAGTGTAACAGCCCACAATTGTTTACTTTTTTGTTTTCACCAGGAATAAAGAATTCTAAGGGTTAAGAATTTTAACCAATATGTGTAATTAAAAGTACTAAAAATTAATAAGGTGAAAGGAAACAAATATGTATAAAAAGTATATAAAGAAAGTAAAATGACTGGAAACAAATATGTATAAAAAGTATATAAAAAAATAAAAGAAAGTAAAATGTTTGTTCCAGAATGAAAAAAAAAAAAAAGAAAGAAAATAAATCTACAGGACAAAATCTGAATGGATGTGAAATATGTTGTATCCCTTTCTGGGAAAGGAACCCTAGGAAAGAAATTTTACATGTCATCAGGTGATTAAGATTGGAATGAATTTATGATGAATTTTAATATCAAAAGTATACTGATGCAAAATTAGAATTTGATGTTCTCTCTGTTAGAAAGACAAAATTTTCTTGAACTGATCTTTATAAGAGATTGTGAAGTTTTCTTTTCTTTTCTTTTTTTCTTTTATACCTTTTGTATGAACTGGATAGGAAGCAAAAATTTTGTGTTTTGCCAAAATAATTTACTGTGCTTCCCATTGTCTCTGATAAATAAGGAAACTCCAATTTTATTATTAAAAGATCCAAGTTTGCCCCAACAGCTTGATAACCTTTTTTTCTTTTGCCTTTAAAATCTTCTATTGTCACTTTAGTTAAATAATTAAACATTATTTCATAATGACCTGTGGTCCTATTTAGTCAAATGTTCAAAGCTTTTGACATTTTGATGACTTTGCAAAAATCCAATTCTAAATGCAATCATTTTATACTCAGATTAACTTTGAGATTTCCCAAAGTGTCCATGGAAATCTCAAAGGATTTGTCTCTCACCTTATAAAGAGAAAACTTACACAAACTGAGTTTATATGGTATGTTAAATTATGTAGAATGACTTGTCAAATAAGAAGTGATGATAAACCTTCTTAGGTTATATGTATATGGATATATATCACTAATGTAGGTATCCCAGAGATTGTTTAAAGTTTCTAGAAATCTTTCAATATTCTTATTGTCCAATTATTATCCTAAATTATTATATGCCACAGAAATAATTACACTTCCTTATCAAATGAATTTTAATCAGATCTTTACAGGCTTTTAAAAATCTTTTGTCTTTTACAGATAGTTATTGTTTTACTCTAATGCTTTTGCAAAAGTGAGATTAATAGAAAATCTCTTGACCACTGACACAACTACCAAATTACAAGGTCTTGAAACTTGAGTGCATATTTTACACTGAAGAAGGCTCTGCCCAACATCAGGTCTTGTACTAATGCTGGAGACTTGAAAATCAAGCTTACTAAGACAAGAAGCTTCTGACATCATGAAATAGATTGATGTCACTCAAGATATTAGAACAAAAATCCTAGTCCCTTTCTTTCTCATAAAACACTATCTCCCCTTTGTACCTGCTTCACCATTCTTTTCCCTTTTGCCACTTGGAAAGGTAATGTTGTCATCTCTATTTCTGGGGGCCTTGAAAACGGTGAAAACTGATTGTTGGGTTTGCCATAAGAGTCCCCACTTGGCCTGTGATCCTGGAGATCTTGTAGTTCTAGTGACAAATTTTTCTTCGAGTTTTAGTTTCTCTGGACCAAAACAAGTCCTCTCTCCATTGTGTCAGACTTTCTATCCCTGACACTGAAAATCAGTATCCTTGCTTTCAGTTAACAGCTCCAAAGTCAGGGAACTTTGTACCTCAGCTCTGTAATAGAAAGGCAAATCAGAACAATACTGTCTGTGTGAGGGCAGCACGGGTGGCTCAGCGGTTTAGCACTGCCTTTGGTGAAGGGCATGATCCTAGAGACCCAGAATCGAGTCCCACATTGGGCTCCCTGAATGGAGCCTGCTTCTCTCTCCCCCTGTGTCTCTGCGCCTCTCTCTACGTCTCTCATGAATAAATAAAATCTTAAAAAAAATACTGTCTGTGTGATATACAGATCCTTAGATATTACTGGCATCTAGACTTGTAATTTTTCTAATTTGAAGCTTTGTCTGATCACTCTGAACTACTATTCCAATAGCCTCCATCATGGGAAGATCTTTTCTGCCAGTACCAGGTATGCTCCTCCAGATTTATCTTTATGTGAGGAGTAGCATCCTCTAATGCATAGCTAACTCAATGTTTAAATAGATGAAAAATGGGAGGAAGCTATGATCTGAGCTGCGTAGTGTCATCTCTGTCTACTGAGACTTTATGTTGGGTTGTACCTATCAATCTACATTACATTATCAAATGGGAATTACCAAGTGGCATTCATGATTCAAAATTCACTTCTTTTGGCAGATCTTTCTCCCCTGACTAGGAGTAAGTATAAATAAGATTGTGATCAGGATCTTCTAACTCTTGATGATATTCAGAATCTACTGCTAAAACAGTAGCTGACCCCCCCAAAATACCTAGGCTTTCTAGTCAAAGTTGTTCTTGATAATATGATAACCCTTAATTATCTTTTAGCTATGCAAAAAGATGTGTGTGATTTGACCAATACCACTTGCTGCACTTGGACTAACACTTCTGAGGAAATTAACACTCATCTACATAAAATCAATGAACAAGCCATGGGCTTAGGAAAGTGACTCTTTCCATGGAATCATTCTTTGATCTATTTTATCTACATTGTTTTGGGTCATGGGGACCAAGGTTTCAGAGATCCCTCCAAATATTGGTTATTTTTCTGCTTATGGTCAGTCTAATAATATGGTCAGTCTATGGTCAGACTCCCTGATGTGCTGTGTCCTCTCAAAAACTTTATATGCACATGTGTAGTCACTGACAAGGAGACAAATGATCTCCCTTTGCCAAGGTCCCAAATGGGATGAATTAAATGGCCAAGTAAGGAACCCAGATGTTGATATCCTAACCTATCAATTCCAGTTGGAGATGCAACCTCCAACATTAACAAAAAAAACATTATTTCAGAGTGGCACAAATATCTTAAATTTTTATCAATACACTCAATACAACTGAAAGGTTGATCAAAAGGGCAGGTAGTTGATAAAGTTATTTTTTATACCAAGACCCACAAAGCAGAGGCTGTCTCAGTGGCTCAGCCCAAATCAAAAATTTAAACCTAAGTCAGGCTTTCCTTGTGGGGAAATACTTGAAGAAAACCTAACAAACACCAATCACAATCCTTCAGTTTAGCTTTAGATAATTTATTAGTTAGAAATGGAACCTTAGAAGTAATCTCTAAACTTCTAGCTGATCATATTTTTTTTCCATGTTGCCTCTTCTAATGCTCTATTAAACTCATTCTTGCCCCAAGATCCCTTAGGAGGTAACTCCATTGCTTTTGAGGTGTTGTATTGCCTTAATCCATGGATTGTTTGCTCTTGGATAATAGATATCAAACTTAATATTAACAAATCAATGTTAATAAATTATTAAGTAAGGTCCATACTTTATTCAGATTTCCTTAATTTATACCCAAAGTCTTTGTTCTATTCATGGATCCCATCCAGGGTACCATATTACATTTAGTAGCCATTTCTCCTTAGGTACTGTTGGCTATGACAAATTTCTCAGATTACCTGACTTAGATGATTGAGAGATTTCAGAGGTACTGTTCAAGTATTTTGCAGAACATGCTTCAGTTGAGACTTGTATGCTGGTTAGAATGGAGTTACATGTTTTTGTGCCATTTTCAACACAGTGGATTGAGGGTACACTATGAACATGACATCACTGTTGATGTTAATCTTGGTCACCTGGTTGAGATAGTAATTGTCATGTTTTTCCACTAAAGTGACTCTTTCTGCCCTCTCTCCCCACCCATACTATACCCTTTGGAAGGAAGTTACAATGTGTAGCTTACACAAAGAATGGAGAATCACAATTCTCCAGATCCTTGGGAGTAGAGAATCTACACAGATTATTTGGAATTCTTCTAAATTAAAAATTTGTCTATTATTCCTATTTGTTACTTATTGCATAATCTTTTTATATTAGTATTGGCCCATAGATACTTATTTAATACTTTGGTTTATAAGCCAAATTACTTTATTTATTATGTTATCCAAATTGTTCTAGCTTTGGTGATTAGAAGCTCTTTCAGTTGTCTTTTTTGTCTCTGACATGCCTCATCATCGTGTTTTTGTGGAGTACATTCTAACTTTCTGGCACTTTAAGAAACCCTGTATCATTCTATATATTTCTTGCCGCAATTTTAGAATCATCCATTTAATAAGGAGCCCTGACTCCTTTTATTCGAGAAAATTGGGAACCAGTCTATTGGCACAGGTATGTTCCTTGCTGCTGAGCTGTTAAGACTTCTAGCCCTCTCAACTAACAGAAGAAATAAGTTGGGTATATTGACTATGTGTATATATATTGACTATGTGTATAAACACAGAGTGTATAAACAAATTTATAAATAAATATTTATATATGTATCCTCTATATGTATTAAGATGAACATGAGTTCATCCTGATGGTTCCAACTTTAATGCAGTATTACAGGGTTCACTTACATATTTTGTCCTTGCTTGTCTGTTTCCTCCCCTTCAAATGGTGAGAAATCTGGTTCCTGCCATCTACCAACATTTTTTTAACTGTTCAATTTTAGTATCAGTATGTAGCAGTATCAGAATTATTAGTCATACCCCATGGGAAATACTTTTATCAATTGTAGCACAGTACTTACGTCCTGCTGCTTTTGCCTTTAGTTTTCACCTTAGACTCCATCCACTGTTTTCCAACATTACTTAGACCTTATTCATCATCCCTTTTAGTGACATTGTTTCCTATATTTGTAACACAGTTAGATTGTTTTGTCATTGTCTGCTTTCCATCTTGACATTTTGTATCCTTCAAAATTATTTTTAATTTGGGTAGATTAAAATTCACTCCTTGTGATGCAAAATTTTATGGTTTCTGACAAATGTATAGTACCATGTATTTACAATTTCAGTATCATACAGAATATTTTCTCTTCCTTAAAAATTCCCTGAGCTTCACCTTTTAAACCTGATGCAATAACTACCCCATCTCTATTGTTTTATCTTTCCTAGAATGTATTTTGGACTCTTAATAACATATAGCCTTTCCATACTAGCTTCTTTCACTTAGCATCTGAGATTTATCTATTTTTTGTAGTCTTTTATAATCCATTTCTTTTTTTTTAAAAAAAAAGATTTTATTTATTTATTCATGAGAATACACAGAGAAGAGAGAGAGAGGCAGAGACACAGGCAGAAGGAGAAGCAGGCTCCATGCAGGGAGCCTGACATGGGACTCGATCCCAGGTCTCCAGAGTCATGCCTTGGGCTGAAGGCAGCGCTAAACCGCTGAGCCACCCGGGCTGCCCTAATCCATTTCTTTTAATCCTCAAATAATGTCTCACTGTATGGATGTTCCATGTTTGTTTATCCATTCACCTATTAAAAGCCAGCTAGCCTTATTTGCTTGAAATTTTTATTTCAAATTTCTAAATAAAAATGTTATAAACATGCAGATTTTTGTGTAGGTATTCTTTATAAATTTGAGAGAGTTACCTTCTCTTTGTAGTTCATTAAGAATTTTTTATGGGTGTTGAATTATCTCAAATGCCTTTTATGCATCAGCTGATATAACCATATAACTTTTGTTTTTGGCTTGTTAACTTGATGGATTATGATAGGTTAAATTTCAAATGTTGAATCAGCTTTGTATCACTGAAGTAATTATTGTATACTTATTTTCAATATCATTGATTTATCCTCATTTTTATTATTTCTTTTTCTTCTACTTATTTGATGCATCTACTTTTAAAAATCTTGTTTCCTAAAGTAGAAGTTAGATTATTGATTTTAGGTCTTTCTTATTCACCAATATATACATTTAATGACACAAAATTTTCTCTAAAGACTTATTTCACTGTATCCCACAAATGTTAATGGTTAAAACTATTTTCATTGGTTAAAAATATATTTAAATTTCTCCGAAGACTTCATCTTTGACCCATGGTTCATTTCAAAGTGTGTCACATACTTCTAAAATATTTAATAATTTTCTGTCAATATTTATATTATTGATTTCCACTTTAATTCAATTGTGGCCTCAGAAATCTACTTTGTATTATTTCTATTGTTTTAACTTTGTTAATGTGTTATTCAAAGACCAGAGTAATGTCCATCTTGATTTCATGTGAGCTGAAGAACGTGTGTTCTAATGTTATTGCATGAATTATTCTCTAAGTGTCAATTAGATCAAAATGTTTAATGTTATGCAGGTCAATTATATCTTTACTGATTTTCTGCCAGCTTAATCTATTGATTACTGACAGAAGCATGTTGAAATAGCCTAGTTAATTTTTTTTCTCCTCCTTTTCAGTTGTATCATTTTTTTTTCTCATGTACTTTGATGCTCTGCTGTTAGGAGCGTAAATGTTTAGAAATTTTATGTCTCCTTGATGATTGATCTCTTAACCATTGTCTAATGCCACTTTTTGTTTACTTTTCCTTGTTCTGATCACTGTTTTTTTCTAAAATTAATACAACTATTCTAGCTTTCTTTCCGATTGGGATTAGTATGTTATATCTTTCTCTGTCTCTTTACTTTTAATCTGTCAAAGATTTTATATTTAAATATTTTTTAGCAACTAATAATTTATTCAAATAGTTGATTTAAATATCTATAATTACAATTTTAACTCTACTCTTGGCTCAGTCTTGATGGAAACATTCTGTTTAACAATCTTGGACACATTAATGAGATACTTGTAGATTCTCATGTGGAATTAATCCCAACTCTTAGAGCCTTCAACACAGGTAGTCTTTCTGGTGATTCTCAGAATTTTGGTGGGCAACTAAACTGGTCCTTTCAATTTGAGGTTTCTTTCCTTTGTTCTGCTAATCAAGTCAATACATGCTTTCTCTTGAACATTTTTCATAAAGTAATAGGAATTGAGCTAAATAGGACTTGAGTTGAAGATACTTTAAAAAATCTGGCCAATGAGTGTGGCTGAGCATCACATTTGCTGTACCTATGGATGCCAATGGCCACAAATCACTCTTGTTCTTGCTTTTGTCTTCCCTTTAGAATTTGATCATCCCTAAATACTCCTCTTCAGAGAGACTCTGTCTTGAAGTTCTTTCAGGTATAATCTGTTGGTGTAATGCTTATGTGATGGAAAGGAAACATTATATATCCTTACTATTAAACCTCTGTGTTTTAGTGGGCCTTTGTGCCTAGGCTATGACTTTTACAAGTGTTTCTTAGCTTTGTTAGTTATTTCCTCCCTTAAGTGAAAAAAGGAAGGATAAAATCAGAGAAACGTCCTTCTTCAAGGTGGAATCTTTTTCTCTCAGGAGTATAATTTTGTTATGAAGAATAATATGATATATCACATAATGATTTCTTTTCTCCTTCCCCTGTCAGCAAAAGGAGATCTTTCTTGGGCCTTCATTATGAGGAGCTTATGGGTTCCTGTAGCTAAAATCTGTAAAAGTGTGACGCCATCCTAAGACTACATTGCTTGGTTCTCCCTCTCAAGTTTATCCACACTCATTCTCCACCATTTCATCATAATTACCACTTAAATACTTGTTTCCAGCTCCTGGCTCCCCAGCTTCTACTCCAACTAACATAATGTTGGTTGTGACTCCAGATTTGCTCCTCAGTCCAGATTTCAGTGTTGGTTTGCTTTGCAATCTCAGTTCTCTGGACGGTGAGAAAAAAATTGTTTTTTAGGTTTTTCAGCATTTTCTTATATAAGATTGCACTGGTGACTTCCAAGCTTTTAACATGTCAGAGCTGGAACTTGTTATTTTATAGAGTAATGGGTAGATATCTGAACCAAGTACACTGCATTTGAGGTTGATGTCCAAACTTTCATGCCTACTCATCATTTCTTTATTTTTAAATAAACCTCTGAACTCAAGGCTCTGGAGTATATCAAGTCAGCTGCAAACATGTCCCTGCTCCTGTTAAACTTACAATTCTAGTAGAAAGAGATAAAGTTAAAATAAATTGTTTTGGTTATTATTTAAATCTTGTGCACAAGGGTACATAACAAAGGAAATTGTATTTTCTAGAGTGTAACTTTCTGAACTAGTGACAATCTAGTTGAGACCTGACAAATGATAAGGTATTTTCCTGTCAAAACTACTTTAAAATAAAATAAGAACAAAAACTATTTTGTTTTAATTGAAAAAGACCTAACCTGAAAAATCTAGACTAACAATTTCTTAAAATGCTTCAATATAATGACATTAAATGTGTGGTCTTTACTGATTGTTTTTATCTTTAGTGTCATAAACTTCTTGCATAAGAAAGCATGTGAATGCAATTTCTCATCTTTTTCCCCCAAAATATGAGGTATAGAAGAGGAAGAGTATTAATAAATTCATGTATCATCTTGTGCTTTTTGATTGGTGATATAGGTCACACTCAAGTTACTCCAACCAAAGGAAAAGGTAGCCATTTCTTCTAGAAGTTTAAATTATCTATCTATCTATCTATCTATCTATCTATATATATATATATAATCTTCATTTTTCAGACATGCTTTTGTAATTTGTGAAAACTAGAAATTTTGGATACATATACTTAGGAAATTACATTGTATAATTTCTATTCTGGTTTAAGTCCTCAAAAAGTCTCTACATTTTTTGAGCTTTTTGAAGTTTCCATCAGTTTCCCATTTAATAAAGCATGTAGGGCAGTTCTATCAATTAGGAAGTCATTGACAAAATATTCGGAGATTGTTTTCATTTGTAATTTAACAATATGATAGATTATTAGCCTACAATAAATAAAAGATCTCTAACTTATTACCAAATGTACTTGACCCATCATTAACAATATTTATTCTTCTTTACATCATGTATAGATTACTTTTGCTCATAGCTGGGATCTTGTATGATTTCCCTAGAGATGTTGCAATAGTTTCTAGAATGTAAACCATTTCTTTCATGAGAAACAAAGGCTCAAACTGTAGTAGCTCAGGCCAATATGCTATATATTCAGTGAAAGATCTATAGCCATACATGTGAAATGAATTGAAGTAATAGATCAACTCTTATAGCCGATTATTCCCTGGGATTTGGTATCTGAAACTTTATTATTCATGTCTTGTTTTCAGAGACTTAAAACTTAGCTCTTCCTGTTTTAAAGGCCTTGTGGTGTGATACTTTATAATTTTTAAATCATTTCCATGTACTTTGAATCATTAGCATATTGCTAATGTTAGAAAGAAAGATGTATAAATTAGTTTAGATTTATAACCTAGTTTGCAACCCTGTGACTATGAACCAGAACTCCCCAAATCTATTGGAATTATTCTTATATATTACATGGAAATAAATATTTGGTATGCTTCTAGTATCAGTATAGGGAAAATAGTTCACATACTGAATATTTATAATTTCAGCAGGATGAATGCTTTATTTTTATTGGTTTATTTTTTAGGATGACACTTTAAATATAAAAGAAAAATTTACCCTCATCATGGGCAGATACCTCAGCTTTTTGTATGTTGGTCTAGCCACATCATTATACTGCTACTTGAAATTGATTTTTTTGGTAAAGTTAATTATATTAAGAGAATAATTTTTTTAAAAAACCCTAACTAGGTCCTAGGACCAGTGACAAGCCAATATTTTTTAATTTGGAATGGAAAAAATGAGGCATTTTCTAGGAATTCTGCTAGATTATGAATTCATGATAGATGATATATATATATATTTGTTGAATTTAATGAGTGCTAGATAAAGAATGAGGCTCTGGAAATACAAAATTGACTAATACTAATTTCTATACTTAAAAAAGTTGAGCATCTATCTTGTAGGGAAAGCAAATTCGTACATCACTCATCACGCAGCATTAAAAATACTTTTAAAGAAGCTTGAGAAAAGTGCTAAGGAAGCCCAGAAAAGCAGAACTAATTGTGTAGGGGCATTTGGAAAGACTTCCCAGACAGGGTGATATTTGGATTGGAGCTCCCTTGTCCCCTTTCCTTTGAATTGCCTCAGAAAGACAGCTAATTCATACCTAAATGATGTCAAACACCAAAATTTCATTATAATATCCCTTCACTTCAGAACTTTAAAAGGATGTGCATTGCTTGGGAGCATTGCCAAAAGACAAATGACTATAGAGTAACTCCCTTGGAAAATTTATGGTTGCTTTGGAGTCACGTTTTTTAAGTCTTTTTATCTTGCCAGCTTCTTCCCCATTTTAACAATTTCTATTGTTTAGGAAACTATTTTGGGTACAAAATTGCACTTACTCAGAGCTATTAGTCACTAAACTCTTAAGGCTTACTTTTCTAATTTACTTTCTATTATTAACTAGGCCAGTTATAGTATGGGCATTTTTAGAACCACCTGAAATAGAATATGTCCCCTGAAACAGTGCTCTTCTGAATAAGCAATATCTTATTAGAATGATTTATTTCTTTTAAAAAGTCTGATAATCTTAGTAGTAGTATAGCACTAATCATAAGATTCCAGTTTTAACATCTCTTTATGTAAATTCTGCTTGAATTATGAGTAGAAAGAACAGAAGAACCAACTTTCATTTTCCATGTGAAGTTAATAATAATGGAAACATAACTGAGTAGGATTTAAAAACAACCAAAATAAATGAACAAAACCCAAGCAAGCAACATTGGTGATTAACTGTGAGTACTCAGGATCTCATGTAAGAAAACAGAGGGTAAAGGATTACATTTTAAATGCCCTACATTGGTCATCTAATTGCCCAGTGTCATGACCCAACTGCAGGAAGGTTCATGATGTCAAAAGAGTTTAATTGTTCCTTCTGAATGTATTGGTTTCCAGTAACTGAATGGAAATGAGGTGAAAAAAAAGTAAATACAGGAACTAAAACCCAATTATTAATTTCAAACTGTGAAATTCCTATAAGCTTCTTTCTTCTTTTCACTGATTGTATAATGGTTCACAAGTTTCCTAAGTGGGACTAGTCATTCTGCTTTGCTCACCTAATTTAAACGGTACCATTTGACATTTTGGGGTTATCTAATAATGGAGTCAGCCAGGCAATCAGCTTTAGTAATTATGCATTTCATGACTGAAAGAAAAAAAAATTAAAAGACAGGCTGGCTTGGTTTGATCTCATTGGATATTAACATTTTTCAAATGCAAAGCAGTATTAGTGATGGAAAGTAGGTTAAAACATGGCTGGTTTACTAATAAGGAAAAGTATATAGTTTTTTTTTCCCCAAAAATGACAATGCTACTGAATGAAACTTCAATACACTTAAAGTAGCAAAATTCTTGGTCTTTATGAGTCTCTTGATTTCTAGTAACAGATTCATTAAGGGATGAGAGTAGCATAAAAAGATTATGGATATTAAAATAGGTGACTCGTAAAAGGGTAAACAGCAACAGAGTAAAAAGAGGCAAAAGGAGGTGGAATGCATATTCTCTTTGGAGAGGGAAAGGGAAGAGAGCAAATGAGTCTCAGCACAGTTTAAATGGGTAATAGGGCATGTTCAGAAGTGCTGTGCAGTGGCATTTAATGAAATTCTAGATTCTACCTCCTTTCATTAAGTTGATTCATGGAGTCAGTAAGAGGGGAATAACTGGCAAACGCGGCCTGCTGTGAAAATGACCACATGTCCCACATCCGTCAGCTTAACCTCTGAAAAAAAGGGGTCTAGGAAATGTAGTCTTTTACAGATCTTCCTTATCTCCTTTCATGCTATTATTGCTCCAAGTTTTTCTGTGAGTTCAGTACCTGCTTGCTACCCTTGTTGCCTGAGTATGCACTGCAAAAACATAGACATTCCTCCTGAAAGGGTCAAAATTGTCCTATTACTTTCTTTACATCTTTTTCATAGACTCAAAACTGAATATCAGTTCACAAAGAAATATATGACACCAGCTTTCCTCTGGTGACCCTAGGGGAGTGGTGATAAATTCGTGGCACAAGAAAACTTGTAAACTGAGATAATTTTTTCTTATATAATGATTGCTTAAATAATACCTGAAGTAAGAGATTTAATGAAGCTAATACTTAGCCTCTGAAATTCAAAGTTGTTTTTTTTTCTTTACCACCTTTTATTACTAAGCTTAGCTATTTTCATCTAACTGTAGGTAAATGGCACTATCCTCAGGAAATTACAAATTTATATGGTCAAGATCTTTTCAGTGAAGTAACCATGAATCCTAATTTCCTCCCCATTTTTTTTCCTGGCCTTAGAAAGAGATTAAGTACCCATTCAGTTAACTGATTTATTTCCCCTCTTCAGGGCCGCCAAAAGGAACTCTCTGAAGAAGAAAATGTAATGACCCAAGGTCCCTGTCTAAAAGAACATGGGGATTTATGAGATTGAACAGAAAGGATTTTCCTCTCATCCAATGAGCTGTTCTTATTTCCAATGTCATTTTTTCCCAGAAATAAAGCTCCACATAACTTTTCCTGATTATCTTTACAATAATTTTTGGGAATATGCTTCTGGCATAATTCATAAACAGCAGAATTTCTTGGGCATATTTTAATGGGATTTTTAAAAATAAACAATTTGGAAGTATATTAACGGAAAGAATATAACAGCATAGAATTTTAGAGATATAGATTTGTCTGAAGTTGCTGTCTTGAAATGGTCAATACGATGAGGAGGTGCAAAGCAAAAGTAGTCCCATATCCCGTGAGGGATACTCATGCTCACATATATATCTCACATCAGTATGATGTAGGGAGACAGGCTAAAGTCCAGGACAATATCCCAGAATGGAAAGCAGAATGGTTATCCTAACTCAAGCAAAACTCTTATTATATATCTATGACTGTATTTTCCCAAACGTTAGTAGCTTAAACAGAATATTTAGTAGCTTAAACTAAATATTTACATCTCATAGTTTCTATGGGTAGGAATTTGGGAGTAGATTAATTTGGTTATTTGAGCTTATAAAATTTCTTATGAAATTATAATCTTCACAGTTTCTTATGAAATTATGGTCAAGATGCCAGTTGGGGCTGCAGTCATCTCAAGTCTTGAGTTAGGCTGGAGGATCCACTTTCAAAATGGCTCACTCACACACCTGGCAAGTTAATGCTGGCTGTTTTCAGGATACCATAGTTCTCTGCCATAAGAATACTTCTATAAGGATAGTTGAATGTCCTGGGGGTATGGCAGCTGGCTTCTTCCAAAACAAGTGATCTAAGAAGAGAGCTAGGCAGATGTCACAATGTTGAAGTCTTGTTTTTGAAGCTGACAACTCATCAGACTGCTTGCTTTATTTAAGAATTGGGACTTGCTTATTGGTGAGGGTAAGAGCAAATCTGTGCCATAGTGAACAAACAGAAAATTCAAATTTTTGCAAACAATTTAGCTTCAATCTAAATATTTTTTTTCAATCTAAATATTAAACATGTACTTCCTTTCTTATGTTACCATGTGAACTTACCTCCATATTATCTACTTAAGGGAAAATCAGTGGCACTAGTAATCCAAAATCAATTAAAAATACATTATATATTGGAGGGAGGGCGGGGAGTAATTGCCATTTTAATTATGTCTGGTCAAATTGCAATTAGTTTGTGTTCCCTGAGAACACACCTGTTAAAAAAGATGGCCCAAATGAAGCAGTCAGGATGTTGGAACATGGACTTAATTTTCAAAGTTTCTTTAGAAAAACTACAATGATTTTAATACCTATATAGTAATCAGGATTAAATTCTCTCTGATTACAATTAACTTGTAGCCAAAATTTTAATATACTATATGTGGTTTTACATCTTTATGCTTTTTCTATAATGTTGATGATGTAATTTCAGCACTGGTTAATTTTGAGTGTTAGTGTTTGGAACGTTGAAGAAGAAACTGATAAATTGGATTAGACAAGGGAGATAAAAAGAAGGCAAAGTATGACTAAAGATTTTGAAAATGAAACCCCTGGAGAGATAAAGGAAGCTGAGGGAAAGTCAAGATGTCCTTTAGAACTGTAGTCCTGTCTATTAGGAGAGAGAGATTAGGAGAGAGAGAGCTGAAGCTTCTAAAAGATCTGCTGATCTGTGCTTTGTTTCAATATGTGTTTCTGAGAAGCAGTTAGAATCTCTGAGCTCTACCTCAAAAGACCATTTTGCATTTGAATGGAGCCCCATTCATTAATTTCACTCATTTAGCCAATATTTATGGGACATCTTCTGTGTATCAAATGATTGTTATTATTTTTGATCTCTCACATTCATAATAACTACAACTAATTTACAAAATTATCCTGTTCTTTTTAAAAAAGACGAGATGACAAAAATTAATTGCACATTGCCAATTAGCACTAATTAAGATATATATAATACAAACTTATCTTGTAACGAGTTGTCTTTATTTTTAGTATGATGAAAATGAAATGTATTCATAAGATTTTCACATTAATGCTTGTGATCTTGTCCCTCCTATATTCTATTACGCCTTCAATGTGAACTACTTTACACAAAGGTTTTGAGGAGCCAATTATAGGTGGAATAAGGATACTTTTGAGCATGTGATTCGTCTACAGAAATATTCTTTCTTCTTCTAGTACTTTGACAAGGTTATTTTTTCATAGAGGCAAATATGTTCCTGAAATCTAAATCAATATACTAGGTATACTCTATGTGAGCCTAAGCTAAGCACTTCCTTCATGTTCATTGTCAATACAGCTGTCTCATTCATACATCTTGAAAAGTAGGAAACAAGTATTCACAAACTGGATAGAGTGTGAAGGTTAGTGTTGAAACACTTATTAATTTCTATAGGAACAAATTCCCCCCCCAAAGATCTCCAAAATGAAAAAAAAAGAAATCTCTAGTTTCCTCCTTTTCACCCATCACAAATGCTTGCTTGTGCAGAAGTGACTTAAGAGTCTTATGAGACCAAACTTCCTCTTGCTCTCTCTCTGAATTTTCATAGTATGGCAAAAATAAATGGTCAATTTTACAAATTTCATTAATTTATTTGCCACATCTTCTTTGGTAAGTATAATCAGGAAACCATCTTGAGCATTAGATTTCTGTTGAAGCTACTTCAAAGAAGAAACCATTTTAATGATTTAAAGTACTCTAAATTGTTTTTAAAAAAATGCTTGTGCCTTTAGGTCAAATGCTTAAAAACCAATTGCTATACATATGGTCAATATATAATTTGTCTTTAAAGCCTATCGAAAAGGGAGAACTGATTTCTTATTTTGGGGAAGAGAATTGGACTCTTATGGGAAATCTTAGGATAGATTTCATACAAGTTTTATATCATTTGGAAGCATATTGTAAATTATGTGGAAGATTGGGGAAAGAAGTGAAGAAAAAGTATCTAATTTAAAATTAGAAACCAACTTAAAATATTTCCAAATTAATTTCTAATTCCCTAGAAGGCTAATGCACTATTGATTTGGGAGGAAATAAATGAAAGTTGTAGAAATAGTCATTCTTTTTACTCCCCAGGATGAATTGTATTTGATGATAAATCAATACATTTTGTATTGAAAATTATTAGAATGTCTTTCTCTCAAAAATGTTTCTTCATAAAGAACAAAAAAATGAACTCACAGATAGGAGGCAAAATTTATAACTGTTAAAATTGGTGATAATGTTTCAGATATGTTTACTTCAATTTGAAGTCAAAATATCAAAGATCAAATATGCAGAAAGTTGAGCTTATGCATATGGCCCTTTTTGGTTTCTTTGTCATAAAATACACATACATTAAAAGTGAAGTAGGATCGAAGTCAAGCTTTCTCTCTATGAGTCATACCCTATTAAAAATTACTGGATTCATTTTTTATTAAGTCATTTGAAGTGTAAATCTATCTCTGTTTTGAAATTTTTCAGAGACCCATTTTATTTTTTGGATATGGGAAGTATGGGAAATTCGAGTTTAGAAATCATTAGTATTTTTCCTTCCCATTTTGTTTATCCACTCATATGCTTCATTTAAAAACAGAAGGAAAAACTTATGTCACAAGTCCTTTTGTGTGAAAAACAAGTTTTTTAAAAAAACTGCTACTCTATCTTGTCAAATGGTCAATTACTTATACTTTCACTTTGGACATCAGAATCTTCCTTTCAGATGTCAGTTGTGTCCATTCTGTACAAAAATTTTCCTTTCATTGCCTGGAGGGCCCACATCACTGTGCTTCAGCCACACTGGCTTCCTTTCTGTCCCTGATAGGTACCTGGAATATTCCTGCCTCTGGGTCTTCGCACTTGTTATCTCCACTTGTAACTCTTTTTCAACAAAAATCCTTTGGCTAATTCCTCCAGATTCATCAGGTATTTTTACTAACATCACACTATATGTCAGGACTTCCTCAACTTCCCGATTAAGTAATTTTAGCCTCCCCCAGAACTCCTTACTTTTTCTCTCTGCTTTTTCTCCACTTCATTTCTTCCATTTTATTTTATTTTATTTTATTTTATTTTATTTTATTTTATTTTATTTTATTTAGATTTTATGTATTTACTTGAGAGAGAAAGAGACCTTGTGTTTGTGTGTGTGCACGCAAGAATGGGCAGTGACAAGGCTGGAGGTAGTAGGGAGGGAGAGAGACAAGTGGACTCCAGACTAAGTGCTGAGTGAAGAATCCAACTTGGAGCTCAATTTCAGGATCCTGAGATCATGACCTGTGCCAAAACCAAGAGTTGGGAGCTTACCTGACTGAGCCATCTGGGTGCCCTTTACTATAATGTACCTTATACTTATTCATTTGTGAATTTTCTTTTTTCACAAAAATGTAAGCTTTATTAAGGAATATAAGTTTTGTCTGCTTTGCTCATTGCCTTATTTCCAGGATTTAGAATAGAGTTTATCACATACAGAAGGGTGCCAAAATATGTGCTGAATATTGTTGAATAAATAAATATTGAAATATCTGAACTATGTATTTAATTCTGAACTTTTTAAAAACAATAAATTCATTTTTTGTTTGAACCACTTTATGCAGCAGAAAAATCAGTAGCTTTATGGTAAATTAACTTACAAATACACAAGTTTACTGAATATGAAACAGTTCCTCCTCCCTGAGGAAATGGAGAAACACAATTTTTAGATGAAAATAAGGAAAATGTATCTTGTCTAGTTTTTAATTTGCTTTTTCTTAAATAGCCTAGGCTCTGCATAGCCTTTTGATGTATATTGATTCAGTCTATGTCACTCACTTTACTTGAGTTGTGCCATATTATTAATTTGTTACTTTTTGATACGTGATGCTAATTGCAGAGGACTCCCCACTAACCCCCAACTCCTCACTTACTTTGGTTACTTTTTAAGAGTCTACCTTGGCTAGACAAAATTGCAACAGTATCTTGATAGAAGGAAATCTCCAGAACCTTCTCCCCCCACAAATTTTCAGGTTTAAAAATTGAAATTTGAGACTTAGTTTGAAATTCCAGACTTAGTTCAACCACACATTATGTCACAGATCGGTGTTGTCCATCTGTAATGACTCCTCCATCAGCTCACTTTCCATTTGTGCTTTTACCTTCTCAGGATTTGTCTCAGCCTCCAGCTTTGGCTCTATCTGGGCTATTGATTTAATTATTTTCCATTTGAAAACTAGTCCTCCTCTCCCTTCAAAATATATACATGATTTTCAAAAGAGAACCTCCCAGCCAGATCCAGGTCCCAGGAAAAGTGCTCCAGGAGCATCTTCTCTTGTTTGGAATATTCAGTCCTTACTGGGGAGAATGAAATATTCTTTTCCTGAAGCTCTTTGAAGTTCAGATTTAAATACAAATCTGAGTTGATTTTATTCATGCAGTTTCTGTTATGACAGTTTTAATTGCATGTGACTTAATCATCAACCCATAAAACCATCTGCAGGTCCTCAGTGCCTAGAAAGATCAGTCTAAGCCATTGCACACCTTTTGATATGTCTGTGCACTTCTCTGATATCTAAAACCTTCATATGCAACTTTCTATTTACCCTTTATGGACTTTTTATTGTTCAGCTGCCTTGAGGCATAGGACAGTGACAAGAGGTTTTCTAAGCCTCTAGCTTTCTGATGAGGAGAGAGCTGATTCCATGCTTTCCATGCTATTTGTTACGGGAGTGTTTGAATTCTGTGATTCTTTTACCATCACACATGCTTTCTGCCTCTGGCTCCTCAGATTTCTGATTTAACCTTTTAATATTCACTGCTTTGAAGACCATTTACCCAGTCATTTTGCATGCATTATTTATTACCTAATCACTTTACCTCATTCTGGAACATTTGTATGCCTAGACATGCCACTCAAGTTAAAGACTTCAGTCTGATTTTGAATAGATTATACAGGTCTCCTCATCAGCTTTTGCACTTCTAAAATTGTTAATTGTTGAGGAGAACAAACTTGTTTGCTGTATGAGAGATGTCTGTGAATTGTAGTTTTCTCAACTTGATTTTAAACAAATTCTATTTTAAAACTAATGTCAAGGGATGCTGGGGTAGCTTAGCAGTTAAGCATCTGCCTTGGGTTCAGGGTGTGATCCTGGAGTCCCAGGGATCGAGTCCCACATTGGGCTCCTGCATGGGGCCTGCTTCTCCCTCTACCTATGTCTCTGCCTCTCTCTCTCTCTCTCTCTCTCTCTCTCTCTCTCTGGGTCTCTTATAAATAAATACGATCTTTAAAAAATAAATAAAGTTAACTGCAATTTAACTTATGACAACTCAGGTAAAATATTTTGAGTAAATTGGCTTTGAGATAGAACCAAAACATTCAAGGAAAATTGAATTATTGAAAAACATTTGAAATCATAATCAAATTACTATTATATTAGCTTAACTTTAAAGCATAGAAGCTAAAAATTACAATGTACTAGATAAGGGTCACATAGGACAAGTATAGCTAGCGTACAGTACAAATGAGAATAGACATTTCTTTATGATTCTTGTGAGATTTCACAAATTGTGCTTGTATCATGAAAGTGGGTAACTCATTTTGAATTTTGATGCCAATACAAAGAAAAATGAATCATGTATGTTTTGTGTGGCACATAATTATTGATGTATTCTTTTTGTTCCAGTTTTAAGTATTTAAAATCCATCCTTAGGATTACCCATTTGTGGGATCCCTGGGTGGCGCAGCGGTTTGGTGCCTGCCTTTGGCCCAGGGCGCGATCCTGGAGACCCGGGATCGAATCCCACGTCAGGCTCCCGGTGCATGGAGCCTGCTTCTCCCTCTGCCTGTGTCTCTGCCTCTCTCTCTCTCTGTAACTATCATAAATAAATAAAAATTAAAAAAAAAAAATAAAAATATAAAAAAAAAAAAAAAAAAAAAAAGGATTACCCATTTGTCATTTTTTCCACTTTCCTGGTTTAGTAAAAAAGAGAAAGAAAGAAAGAGAGAGAGGGAGAGAAGGAGGGAGGAAGGAAGGAAGAGAGAGAGAGAGAAAAAAAAAGAAAGAAGAAGAAAGAAAGAAAAGAAAGAAAGAAAGAAAGAAAGAAACAAACAAACAAACAAACAAACAAAAGAGAAAGAAAGGTTATCTCCTGTCTTCTAAGATGTAATTTGGAAATGTTTAATTTCTTGTAGGATTCTTTTTTTTTTTTTAAAGATTTTATTTATTTATTCATCAGAGAGACAGAGAGAGAGAGAGAGAGAGAGAGAGAGAAACGCACACAGGCCAAGGAAGAAGCAGGGAGCCTGACATGGGACTTGATCCCGGGTCTCCAGGATCACACCCTGGGCTGAAGGCGGCGCTAAACCGCTGAGCCACCCGGGCTGCCCTAATTTCTTGTAGGATTCTTTTTTTTTTTTTTTTAATTTTTTTAAAAATTTATTTATGTATGTATGATATTCACAGAGAGAGAGAGAGGCAGAGACACAGGCAGAGGGAGAAGCAGGCTCCATGCACTGGGAGCCCGACGTGGGATTCGATCCCACGTCTCCAGGATCGCGCCCTGGGCCAAAGGCAGGCGCCAAACCGCTGCGCCACCCAGGGATCCCCTCTTGTAGGATTCTTAAAACCCAGTTCATGCAAACACCTGGAGTAAAGGTAAATGGAATTAGGCATAGAATTCTGTAAATGCAAAGAGAACTGAAAATCTTGAACTTTGATAAATATAGATGATATACAGCTAATTTTCAGTGTACTCATATTGGTTCTTCAATGCAACATTTTCATTGTTGAGAGATTGAATTGGATCTTTTGTCATCTTGAGCCAAAGATACAGCAGAATTAGACTAAGACAAATAAAAAATAATCAAAGTGGTTTTATTATTTATTTATTTATAAAAGATTTCATTTATTTATTAATGAGAGACACACAGAGAGAGAGAGACAGAGACACAAGCAGAGGGAGAAGCAGGCCCCATGCAGGGAGCCTGAGGTGGGACTCGATCCCGAGTCTCCAGGATCAGGCCCGGGGCTGAATACAGTGCTAAACCACTGAGCCACCCAGGCTGCCCTGGTTTGATATTTATACTCTTATCTTATTCTTCCCTTTTGCTCATGAGTTCCCATGCTTATCCCATGATGCAAATAGATTTTGCTTCAGCCAATCTTCTGTCTTCTACAAAATAAAGTCTCATTCTTTTATAATGCAAAGACAAAATTTATCTTGCCAAGAGGATTGGATATGTTCTAATTCGGGCTACTTCTTTTAGGTGTGTCTATAAATAGCTCTATCATTTGTGAAAGATTTGACTAGTCTCTAAAGTCATTGAACAATTAAATCAAATTAGTTCAAGCTATAAATGTAGTGGTATTATGAAAAGAAAATGTTCTTTGTTAATCAGTAATTTTAGATTAGAATTCAGACTCTGCTCCTTGATGATTTTATTGCTTTGGCCAAATTACTTAAACTCGTTGAGCTACAGTTTCATCATGTATAAAAAGAGAATTATAATACTTAACAGCTGTGTTGAGTACAAAATGAGATAAAATATGTGAGAAGGGTCTATAAAATGTTAGATACTTATTATATACTAAACAGATGTTAATTTTTTAAAGATTTTATTTATTTATTCATGAGAGATGCAGAGAGAGAGAATGAGAGGCAGAGACACAGGCAGAGGGAGAAGCAGGCTCCATGCAGGGAGCCCGACGTGGGATTCGATCCCGGGTCTCCAGGATCACACCCTGGGTGGAAGGCAGGTGCTAAACCACTTAGTCACCCAGGGATCCCCAAACAGATGTTAATTTTCTTTTTGCTTTATGCTAGAACCCATTCTCCAACACACACATCTACACACACACACACAGACACAGGAGCTAGCTGTTTGATTCAACTTCCATTTAATTAGTTTGTTAAGTAAGTTAAAATGGTCAAACTAATTGTGAATGTGAATACGCTCAGTAATTTTCCTCTGTGTGGACATTACTTAATTGTACTGATACCAAATGCATTTAATATTGTTTAATGTAAAATTATTTAGTGAGAGCAAATGCAATTAATACTATATGTTGCATCATATAGTATTAATTGCATTTGCTCTCACTAAATAATTCCTACTTTAAAAATAGCTCTTATCAGTTCGATTCAGAAACTTTCTTTTCTAAAGGAAGTCTTTACAAAAATTCTGGGCAACATTTTAGCTTTGTATCTTGGAAAATCTTTCTGTAAATTCCAATAAATCCAAAAGTTTTCATAAATCTCTGAATAGTAGCAAAAGCCACAATAAAAGATGTGAGCAATACCTGCCCATGATGAGTCCTTCCTATTTTGTTTTTTCCTTGTTAGCTTTCAGGGGGATGTTCTTAATTTTTCAATAATAAAAAATTTTGGTTTTAGATAATAAGGTCATAAAAAACCCATGAAGTACAATATAACAATATATCAAAAATATAAATGCCCATCCAAATGGTAACCATTACCAACATTTCTGTGAACAGCATTTTAGCCCTTGTTGATAATAATGGTAATAGGACACAGTATTACTTAAAAAGCCTTTGTGGGCAGCCCAGGTGGCTCAGTGGTTTAGCACTGCCTTCAGCCCAGGGCATGATCCTGGAGACCCGGGATCAAGTCGCACGTCAGGCTCCCTGCATGGAGCCTGCTTCTCCCTCTGCCTGTGTCTCTGCCTCTCTCTGTGTGTCTCTCATAAATAAATAAAATCTTAAAAAAAAAAAAAAGCCATTGTAAATGTTCCTTTGTTTGAATTTTGCTTGGATCAAGATATTTCTTAAAGTGCAGGATATTGTTGACGCATGTTATATTGTGGCTGAGAGAATATCCTGAGATTGCGAATGTCAATAATCTCTGCTGCTATTTAATTTTCATTGTTCCCACAGCCAATGGAAGCTGCAGCTACTGGTAGGATATGTTCTCTTAGTCATAAAAGCATAAAGTAAATAAACCTTTAAAAATAATAAAAAGGGGATCCCTGGGTGGCACAGCGCTTTGGTGCCTGCCTTTCGCCCAGGGCGTGATCTTGGAGACCCGGGATGGAATCCCACGTCGGGCTCCCGGTGCATGGAGCCTGCTTCTCCCTCTGCCTGTGTCTCTGCCTCTCTCTCTCTGTGTATGTGACTATCATAAAAAAAAAAATTAAAAATAATAAAAAGTCCTATATATCTGTGATTTTTCTCTTGGATCCTGACTGACTTTATGCATTTATGTTTTTCCTTTTTCCCTTATTAAAATAACTTTTGATTTATCTTTCTTATTTATATATTTTCTTAGTCAAGGAATTTGTTCTTGATTTTATTTATCAGTTTTACTAATTTTCTTTTTATAGATACAAGAATTCCAGATTTTATTAGCAGTAACATTTTTAACCTATAGGTACTGTTAGTTTAGCTATGGCTTATGGGTTTAAATCTGTAACACTTTCATCACTATTTTGCAGTTATTTCTGTGATTTTTAAATGGCTTTTCTCTTGATCTAATAATCCCTATATTTATAATTAATTTGTGTTGTTAGCATTTTGTTATTTATTTATCTTTTTAAATCCCCATTTCCTATTTCCCTCAGCTCCCTACCCATCTTCCCTTTGGTAACCATCAGAATAAAGTTTTCTATAGTTAGGGTCTCTTTCTTGGTTTATGAGTGTGTATGTCTCTCTTTTTTACCTTTGCTCATTTGTTTTGTTTCTTAAATTTCACTTGTGATTGAGATCATGTGGTATTTTTCTCTGACTGACTTATTTCACTTAGTATTATACTCTCTAGATCCATCCGTGCTCGTGCAAATGGCAAGGTTTCATTCTTTTTTATGATTGAATAATATTCCATTGTATATACTACATCTTCTTTATCCATCCATCTGTTGATGAACACTTGGGCTGCTTCTATAGTTGGGCTAGTGTAAATAATGCTTTTATAAACACAGGGGTGCATGTATCCCTTTGAATTAGCGTTTTAGTATTTTTGTGGGTAAATACCAGTAATGTAATTCCTGGATTGTAGGGTAGTTCTTTTTTTAATTTTTGGAGGAAACTCTACTGTTTTCCACAGTGACTGCACCAATTTGCATTCCCACCAACAGTACATGAGGGTTCCTTTTTCTCCATATCCTCACCAACACTTATTGTTTCTTGTGTTGTTGACTTTAGCCATTCTGATAGATATGAGGTGATATCTCATTGTAGCTTTTATTTGCATTTCTCTGGTGATGAGTATTGAGCCTCTTTTCATGTTTTTGTTGGCCATCTGTATTTCCTCTTTGGAGAAATATCTGTTTATGTCTTCTGCTTATTTTTAATTGGATTATTTGTTTGATCAATTGACCAGTTTATTACTATATGTTTAGTAAAATCTATGTGTTGTTTCCAGATCTCGATATTTTTGAGAACTTTATTGGAGGCTAATATGTTTGCAATTTTAAAAATATTTTGGGGACTATTGAAAATAGAACAGGGGCACCTGGGTGGCTCAGTGTTTGAGTATCTGCTTTTGGCTCAGGTCATGATCCTGGGTTTTAGGATAGAGTCCCACATCAGGCTTTCCACAGGGAACCTGCTTCTCCCTCAGCCTATGTCTCTGCCAATCTCTCTATCTTTTATGAAAAATAAATAAAATATTAAAAAAACTAAAAAATTATAAAACATTCTACTTGCAGTATAAAGCATATTAAGTCTCCCAATACTGTTGCCATGCTGTGATTTTCATGTTTGCAAATTTTCTATATTTTTTACTGTAAATGTTTAAAGAGTATATTATTTATCAGCAAACATTTACATTTCATATATTATTATGAAATAATATTATATGGCAGGCATTTTTGTAGGTGCATCACAAACACCTATCAAATAGACATCACTGTTATATTCATTTTGTAAAAGAGGAAAGTGAGGTGCATAGACATTAAATAATTTGCCAAAGCTAGGACAAAGGGAAATCTGTATTTGGATCTTGGTCATGGTTATCAAACAGTATAATTTGTTCACTTAAAAACATTATTGTAGGTTATACCTTTCATCATTATAGTATCTCATTCTTTATTTAACTAAATGTTTACATTAGGTTAAATGTCATCTGTTATTAATCCTGCAGCTATTTCCCATTTACTTCATATACTTTTACGTAATACTTCATTGATAAGCTTTCTGGGTTACTTTCCTTTAATTCAATCTGGGTTCTTAGATTTCATGAATGAAGGACTTGGTTTGTTTTGTAGACTGCTGTAACCCAGGATGTACATCAGTTCTTAATCTCTTAGTCTCAATATATAAATGTTGACACAAATATATTCTAAATGCTATTCACATACTTGAGCTTATTTCTTTAATGACATGTGATAATTTTTCTTTTTTTTCTTTTTTTTTTCCATTTGTTGAGTTTTGTCCTCTATTCATTTTTATTTTTTAAAAGATTTTATTTATTTATTTGAGAGAGAGACAGAGAAAGCACAATAGGGGGAGGGGCAGAGGGAGAGGGAGATGCAGGCTCCCTGCTGTGCAGGGAGCCAGATGTAGGGCTGGATCCCCAGGACTCTGGGACCATGACCTGAGCTGAAGGCAGATGCTTAACTAACTGGGCCACCCAGGTGTCCTAACCTCTATTCATTTTTAAGTCCTCTGCCCTTCCTACTCTTGTCCCAAATAAATTAGAGAGCATGCAATTTAATTTTATTTATATTTGTAGAAATATTAATATTAATAACATTAATAACATTTTCCTTCCATTGATACTTTTTGCATCCTATGAGAGGTTTGAAAATTAGCCTAAGTAAACTTTCTTGACTCTCTTTTTCTGTCTCTCTAGATTATGGCTGGCATATGATAATAGTAATAATACTGATTATTATGACAATGTTGATACTGATGTTGAATGTCATTTTTCCTTGGACTTTCCTCTGTTTTGATGGTATTGGACATACCAGTTGAAGAGTTTGGGTGATATGAAGACCTTTAGCTTTCATCATTCTGCCCATGACTCAGTAGCTCATTTGGTTCCCCAAGTTCTTTTTTTTTAAGATCGTATTTATTTATACGTGTGTGTGTGTGTGTGTGTGTGAGAGAGAGAGAGAGAGACAGAGAGAGAGAACATGAGCAAGGGGGAGGAGCAGAGGGAGAGGAAGAAGCAGACTCCCACTGAGCAAAGAGTACAATTTGGGGCTCCTTCTTAGGACGCCAGGATCTTCAGATGCTTAACTGACTGAGCCACTCAGGTGCCCCAGTTCCCCAAGTTTTAAGTTTCTCATCTCATTAAGACTCATCTCGGTCTTTCCTTTTTCAGGTTAGAAGCTATAGCAGAAAAATGGAAAATCTTTGGGTTCATTCAGACATTTTAGTCCATAGAGCCCCAACCAAGTAAAGGATTTGCTATCTGTTCTTGTTTTGACCTGTATTTTGAGTCATCATGCTCCTAAACAGAATCTCATTATCTTTGGTTTGTTTGAGGTATGAACGGGCCATTTTGAATTTCTTCCTCTTAATTTCTACCCATGATCCCATAATCTCAATGAAAAGAAATATATACTACTTTCTAGTATTCTCACTTAATTTGACACTACCTGCTACAGTTTGTTTAAGTATGATTATAAATGGTAGTTATCCATGGATTTGGAGCAATAGGTTTGGAAATATTTCATGGTTTCTTATTTTTCTTAAAGATTTTATTTATTCATGAGAGACACACACAGAGAGAGAGAGAGAGAGAGAGAGAGAGAGGCGGAGACACAGGCAGAGGGAGAAGCAGGCTCCATGCAGGGAGCCTGACGTGGGACTCGATTCCGGGTCTCCAGGATCAGGCCCTGGACTGAAGGCGGCGCTAAACCGCTGAGCCACCTGGGCTGCCCTAGTTTCTTATTTTTTACTGTTTATTTTTCTTCATCTCAAAAAAGCTTCAGAGAGGGGAATGATACAAATTATTTACCCTGAGATATTTTGTGCAACCCCCTTGCCTATTTTATGTTACATTTCATGTTAGTATTTGAAAATAACTTTAAAATTTAGGTGGTCATGTTATCAAGTATGAAATCAACTATGATAATTATTAATTTTTAAAGACCTCAAACATCAAAAAGTAGAGGAGCCTTACAAAATGGAAACAATTTATAATTCATCAAGTTGTTGATTCATTAGGCTAGCCATTAGTTGACATTAGGAATGCATATATGGCAAGGATCTAATTATTCCTTATACCACAAAGAGAAGCAGCACAGAAAGATTATTACAAAATATTATATTTAATAAAATTGTTGGAGAGTGGGCAGTGGCATATCCTCAATTTTGCTTATCAGCAGAATAGAACAAAAAGCACTTTTTAAAAAAGTCCCAACTCATTTTGTCTGTCAGGTCTTGCTTAAGAGCAACTAATTAGCAGAAATACTTATATCAAACGTGTAACTAAACAATATATTAAGGAATGTAGGGATTATAAAGAGGACAAAAATATTTCTGCTCACAGTAACCATACAACTTTATAAAAAACAAAAATACACATTTCACTAAAATACAATTCAGAGGAAAAATATAAGAAACCTATCTCATTAAGTGATCTACATCTTGAGGTTGCTTTGAAATTTAGTAAGTAATTAATTATGAGAGCGTTCAAAGAATAGGGAGTTTATTTTAGATCTGTCACTCACTAACTATAGAACCTTAGTTATTTTCTGTGTCTTATTTTGTGTAATTTTAATGTGGAAATAATCATGATAATTACCTAATGGGTTATGAAAGGTATAATATAAAATCTATAAAGATGTTGCTTCAGTACTCCCCCTCCCACAATTTCAGCTAGAACCCAGAATCCATGGAGATATTGGGTGTATGCAACACATAGCCTATGCTCCTTATATGTACAAAAATTATTTTTGTGAATTCATAGGTATGTCCATAATTTCAAAGTGTTTGAATCAATATCAACTCTTTAAAAACATAAATGCAATATCAACAAATATTTGAATTGATTATTCTGTTGTCTTATTTCCCCTAAATTGAAAGTTTGAGTTGCAGTTATTAACTTCTTGAATAGTTGGGATAATAGTACTAGCAGCAGCAATAATAACTAACATTTATGAAATGCACCATGTGGTAAGCATTGTATATGGGTTCCATGTGCTTTACTGTATCATGTCAGTAAGTATTCACAGATACCTTGAGAAAGAGAGATACTATTAGTTATATTACTTCTATATGCAATCTTTTATTTTTTTCATTAAAAATGATCTTTTTGAAGTTCATCCATATAGATGCCTGTAGCCATAGGACATTCATTTGCAATGTCAAATTGTTTTCCAAACTGTTTTTTGCCAGTTGCATTTTCACTACTAATAGATGAGATCCAAGGGCACCTGGGTAGGTTAGTTATTTAAGCATCTGACTCTTGGTTTGGCTTGGGTCATGATCTCAGGGTCTCGGGGTCAAGTCCACTTCAGCACCAAGCTCAGCAGGGAATCTGCCTGAGGATTCCCTCCCTCTCCTTTTTCCCTAGCTCAGGTTCATGCTTGCTCTTTCTAAAATAAATATATCCCTAAAAATGTAAAAATATAAAAGAGATACCTTTGCTCCATATGCTTGTGGTATTTGTGTTGTTAGACTTTTACATTTTTTGCCAAGTTAGAGGTTGTAAAATATTTAATGGTGGTTTTAGTTTTTTTTTTTTTTTAATTTTCATAACTAATGAAATTGAGCACATTTAAAAAACGTTATTTGGCCATTAATAGTTTCTCTTCTACAAAATGTCCATTCTTTACGTCTTAATTAATATTCTTTTAATATTTGGGATTTTATATATTCAAAACAATACCAGCTATCACTGCAAATACCTTATCTCATTTATGGATTGACTTTCACTTTTTAAGGAGCCCTTTGAATAGACAAACTTTTTTAATGTGGATGAACTTATGTTTTCCCCAGTTGGTACTTTTTATGTCTTTTTAATGGCATTCTTAACTCATTGAGGCCATATAGATGTTTCCTTATCTTTGACTCAACATTTTTTGTTTTGTTCATGTACGTTAATTCCAGTGAAACTAAACCTGAAATTAATGTTTGTGAATGTTGTCAAGTAAGAAAACAATTTAATTCTTTTCCTATATAAAACCATTTTCCCAGTAATATTTAATAACCATACTTGGCCCATATATCTCCAATGCCACCTTTTCAGATATTAAGTTGTCATATATGCCTGGTTCTGTTTCTGCTCTCTCTTTTCTGTATGCTTATTTATATTTGTGCCTTTTTATCTATAAGCTAATTTCTATAGGCTTATGAAAATTTTTGAAGGCTTATAATTCCTTATGATATTATTCTTTAAATTTTTCTTGACCTTTAGTTCTTCTGTATAAAATTTAAATCAGCCTATCAGTTTTCCAAAGAAAATTTGAAAATTATTTTCAGTAATAGCATTGAATCTATAGGATACTGTGGAGATAATCAAGAATTTTATAATACTGTGGTTTCCTTGCAATGATCACAATACATCTTTCCATTTAATTAGGTTAGCTTATTGCCTTTCAGTAAAGTTTAAATTGTTCTCTGTAAAGTTTGTGTCCATATTTTACTAGATTCATTACTAAATATCATATATATATGCCTAAAAATACACACACATATATAAAAGCAATGTGTTTTTCTCTAATATTATACTGTATTAATGTTTATTGCCTCTGTATGAAAATTCATTTCTTGATTACTTTTTTACTTAGCCATTTTGTTAAAATCTTACATTAACTGGAATAATGAGATAGTATATTCTTTTTCTGTATTTCTCTCCCAACATATTATAGACAGATGATACATAGATGCATAAAGATATATATAAATATAATTTTATAATCTTAACATATTTATTAACCTTTCTCAAGTGGTAAAATTTTTCAATAAAATGTTGAAAGATAGTGGACATCTTTGTCTTTTTCCTTCTTTTAAGTAAAATAATATATTATTGTACCACTATTATGATTTTTGGTGAAAGATTTTTTTAATCCACCTTTTATAAGGTAAAATACTAACCTTTGTTACATAATTTTTTGTTACACAATTTTTATCTTATATTTCCCTTCTGTATGGGTTATACAAATTTATTTTTCACATCCATATAAATGCAGCCCTATGATTACAAATTTTCAGAGGTGATTTATTATTATTATTATTATCATTATTATTTATTTTCCCTTCCTGGACCTGAAGTAAAGCTAGGATGCCCTGTAGTTTCACTTGGCTGACTGACATTCTTTCTAGTTCACTCTGCCTTTGAAGTTGTAGTCCTTCCAGAAATCTCACTTTTTTGTGGGGGGCTCAGATCTAGCTCTCCAATTGTGTGTAGGCTCATGGCCTAAAGCTTCAGGCTACTGCTGGCCTCTCAAATTCTATTTATAGTCATATGTTGTTTCCCCCAGCCCTACCTTTTGCATACAGTTGCTTTAACATTTTGATTTAAGCTCATGGTGGCTAAAATTTTTAGACTAGCTGATTTTTTTTCCCTATTTTCTTTTTTTTAAAGATTTTTTATCTTTAGAGAGAGTGTGTGTGTGCACACAGGTGGATGGGGAGTAGCAGAGGGAGAGGGAGAGAAGCGGACTCCCCACTGAGCTCAGAACTTAGTTCTTTCTCATGACCATGAGATCACGAGCTGAACCCAAATCAAGAGATGGACACTTAACTGAACTGAGTCACCCTATGCCCCTGATTTTCTCTATATTTGTAAAATTTCAATAATGTGTTTACAAATTTATTTATTTATTTATTTATTTATTTATTTATTTATTTATTTACTGGACTTTTAGTAGTTTGTTGCCTAAAAGTGGTGAGAGTGGAGTCTTGTTCCTGTCCTTAGAGGGAATGTTCTTAGTTTTCCCCATTGAGTCTGATGTTTGCTGTGGGTAAAATGGTTTGTGGTTTTTTTTTTTTTTTTTTCCAAAATTTATTCAACACTTTGTGTGGGCGACCACGGACTAGCTGGAGTAACTGAACCAAACCAGGCCCGGACTTGCATCCCTCATTCACTCAAAAGGCTCAGGAGCCTAAAGGGTGAATAGTTGGTAGACGCTTGAGAAAGGGCTTGAGCAATGGTTCTCAGGGCTCACTTGTACGTTATTGCCCACATAACACAATAGATACAACTTATTCTGACCTGGTCATGAATATAAATAAGAGTCTGTCTATCCTTGCTGGTTTGTTTTCCATACCTAATATTCCTTTGAAGTATGCACATCTGGAGCAACAAGCTTATCTATTTACCAAGGTCTTCTGGCACCCTGAGTCTGTCTTGCATGCTGAGAAAGGGGAACCTTGGAGGGTTTCACAAACATGCTAAAAATAAACACCTTCTTAGCTTTGTTTTGCTCATGCTATAAAATGTTGTAAAACCTTGAATAAAGCTGGCACTGCTTGGACATCATCCGCTGTGTCCCTCCTGTCCCCATCTCTTTACTTTTCTTTTATTTTCCTCATCCCCTTATCCTCAGGACCCTGATCGTGTTGCCGCAGCACGCGCAACAACTTTGTTTTTTGTTTTGAGTGGAATAACTTTTCAGATTAATTATTGGTCTTCTGGAAACAGGAATGATCTCAGTACTTTAATGACATTTTCCACTCTATCCTTTCACTCATTTTGAGCACTTGATATGCCATCTATTAATTTTTTTTTTTACAAATTACACATTAAAATTGCACGTTATCATATTTCTTATCTACCATGGCCTAATTTATATTTTCTTCTTCAAACCTACTCATTGTTGTGCAAGTCATCCAGCAATTAACCATGTGTATCTTTATGACATCTCGTCTGCTGTTTCCTTAACTATAATTATACTTCTCTGTCATTTAACTACAAGGACAGTTAACCTGTGTTATGATTATATTTAGACTTTGTAAATACTAATGTGATGTTTTGTGCCTCTTCTACCCTAGTTAAGATATGTGACATGTGAATTACAGTTAAACTTCCTTGAACAGATATGTTCATTTCAAGTTCTTTCCTATGTATTTTTCCAATCTTCATTACCTTGGCTTTCATTTTCCTTTTGGTTTTCCACGTGAGTATCAAAATTATTAACTAATATTGAATATATTGAACCCAATGAAACACAAGAAATAACTTTATTTTTTCCTATAATAAAACTTGACAAATTTTCATGTTATCAGCACTTTTAGTCATAACAATAGACTCATTTAATATTATTGTTATATAACAATTATCTAATCATATGGGAAATTATGATGCAATTTCATATGCACAAGACAATTCTATTTACAATTTCAGTTTTATGTCTAATTCAAGTTATTTTTCCTCTTTTTAGCTCTAGTTTGACTTATAGTTCAGGAACTTATAACATGGAAAGAAAGTTGTGATCTTTTCTTTAAGTCTTCCTTGATATCTATCCTGTTTTGCTTCCTTTTTGTCCTCTAGATATGACATAGGGTCAAAAAGGTTAGATAAAGACAATGTTTAAGTGGGTGATATTGGTATAATCTAGCTGTAACTGCCTACTGTTATGGCCCACTTTCAGATCCTTGCTCTTTCATGGGTAGCATGTGACTTTTGAAATTCCTATGTTGACTAATGCTCTCTCTGGCAAGTGCCTTGCGGTGATGGCCTCTTATAACTCTTCTTTAGTGGCCCATTCATAGATATCTATTATTGTGATCATCTTACCATAGTACATGACCCTTTTGGCTTCAAGATTATATGAGCCAGGCTACCTTCCCATGAAAATTTCTTGTACCCTAGTTCTGAGAGAAAGGAAGGAAGGGTATAATTTACCTGACTACTAATTTGTTTCTAGTCATCATATAGATTCATTATGAAGATTCTTCATCTTCAACGACCTTTTGTTCCTTACACTTATCTAGACTAGAAGTAGGCATCAGGTTCTTAATTCATATGCTCATCTAATTCCCTAGGGAAATAGTTTCTCCCAAGAAAACTCTAATGGTGCTCTACCATTGACAGTAACATAATTTTTAGTTTTATTCACCCAACAAGTATTTACTGAGTTCTTACTTTATATCAGTTTTTGTTTCAGCCCTGGAAGGAATAGATGTGGTTGTCAGATTTGCCAGATTTAGCAAACATAAATACAGATGCTTAGTTGAATTTGCATTTCAGATAAAACCAAATAATTTATTAGCAGAAATATGAGATATTGGGAACATATTTACATTAAAAATTGACATCATTTGAAATTAAATTTTAACTAAATGTCCTATACTTTATCTGGCAATCTTAGAAATAAGAGTATATAAAACAGATATAACCCTGTCTTCATGGAGTTATATTCTAATTGGGAAGATTAATCAATCAATCAATCATACAGTAATAAAGGCAAAGAAAAAAACAAGGATAGAGTATCAGAGGCCTATTGTTGTTATTTTATATATATTGACAATGGCCCTAGTACCAAAGAGACTTGTGAGACTTTCTTCCAGAAACTGGAAGAAAGTGAAAAGAAAAGAGAGAGAGAGAGAGATAATCCAGGCATAAGAACAAACAAATGCAAAGGAACTGAGGTGGAAGCAATTTGAGGCACATACAAGGAACAACAAATAAAGAAGTGAGAAAGATAAAGAAAAGATGGGAGGAGAAAGGTTCAGAAAGGTAAGATGTGGAGAGTGCTGTGTCAAGAGATATGCAAGATTAGCTTGGTCATTTAACCATTATAAGGACTTTTGATTATATCCTTGGTGAGATGGGAAGGCTTTGTAGAGTTTTGAAAAGTGACATTGATAAAATTACCTTTTTCAATGAATTATTTTAGCTACTGTCAGGAAAAAAAGGCTTAGAGAGTGGTGATTGCAAATACAGGATATATAATTAGGACCTATTTTAATGATCTTGGCAAGTATTGATAGAGGTTTAGAACAAGGAAGTAGTGTTGGAGAGAAGATGAAAGGAAATAAATGAATTCTGATTGAATATTGCAGGAAGAATTGTTATAGTTTTCTGATAGATTTGATGTAGTATGTAACAAAAAAAGGTAAAAAATGATTGTAATGTTTTACTGGAGAAACTGAAAGAACACAGATAATATTGGGATGCCTGGTTGGCTCAGTGGTTAAGCGTCTACCTTCAACTCAGAGCCTGATTCTGGAGTCCTGGGATTGAGTCCCACATTGGGCTCCCTGCATGGAGCCTGCTTCTCCCTCTGCCTGTGTCTCTGCCTCTCTCTCTTTTTTAAAAAAAGAAAAAAAAAAAGAAAAGAAAAGAAAAAGAAAAAACAGATGATATTCACCATGATGGGGAAAGATTGTGACAGGTGTGTGGGAAGGTGTGGAAACAAGTTTGGTTTTGGACATGATGAGTTTGCAGTGCTAGAGATCCAATTGCAGAGAAAGAATCTGTGGTTTGATTTATTTTTCTTGAAAGACTTCTGGTCCAGAGATAGCAATTTGGGAGTTGACAGTGTATACAGGTATTTAACACAAGAAGATCAGATGAGACAACTGCCTCTTTGGAAGGCTATGGTGTTTTTCTTGGAAATCTCTTCACTTTTTCTGTTGGGAGTGACTATTTTCATTTCATTAAAAAAAAAAAAAGGAAAGAAAGAAAGTTCTCTGCTTTTCCTCCTACACTAATCCTCACTATAATCCTCATTATAGTTGTTTTAATAACAACTTTAATACAGGTGTAGAGAATGACTTTTATTCAGTGATTTTAAGTACAATCTTTCATTTATAGTACACTTAATTCCTACTCATTCCCCCCCCCCTTTTTCCCCCCAAAATGCTATCAGGTGATAAGTGCAACATGAAACATGTCAGTTTAATATTTTTGATTCAATTTAGCTCATCAGTGAGGAAAAAAAAAAAGCCTCATTTCAATATATTAAAGTGACAATGATATTTTTAAACTTGGATTTAGCAATGGTAACCTTTTTAATTTAAACAACTTCTGACTATAAGCTTCTATTTTGATCATACATAGAATTCTACACTGAACCCCACCCCATGCCTCATTAAGGGTTTTGTTTAAGATAACATCTCTAAATGCTGCCTACATTTCTTTCCTTTCTTTTTCACTTAAAGTAAAACGTTTTTGTATATGAATTGCCCAATTAATTTACTAAGTACCAAAAATTTGCATTTAATTTGCATAGAGTTCTAGTATCCACTCTACCAAGGATTAGCTATATGTGATTGAGCAAGTCTTTTATTTTTCTTTTGTGAAATGCAAGAATTGGAATTCATACTCTCTGAGGTCCATTCCTGATTTAACATTTTGTGATTCTATGATGGAAATTTTCAGTTCAGATAACCCTTGTAAATTCTGTTTATCTATTTTCTTCACCTCTATCAGGTCTAGAATATTTTTCTAATTTCATATTATTGAACCACATTTTATGTGAAATAAAAACATCTTTCCTGGATAAAATAAATTTCAAGGTAGTTTGGTTAATTTGCAAGACCGACACTTCTATGATTTTTTAAAAATTAGAAACAAACAAATGTAGAATATTACACTAGAATAAGATCAGTAAGTATATAGAGTGTGATTCTTTTTTAAAAGATTTTATTTATTTAGGTAAGGGAAAGAGCCAGTATAAGGGGCAGGGCTGAGGGACTCCCCACTGAGCAGGGAGCCCAACCCCCTACTCCATCTCAGAACCCTCAGATCGTGACCTGAGCTGAAGGCAGATGCTTAACCAACTGAGCCACACACTGACCATATAGGGTGTGTTTCATCAGATTGTGCATATAAACTATCATTTTAGAATAAAACTATTAAGTGACTAAGACCTGGCTTTGTATACAAAGTATAGAACACTGACAATATTCAATATTAAAAAAATAACATTAGTTTCCCTAATACTATTTGATAGAGACTAAAATCTTCAGCACTCAAGCTAAATAATCACTAAACACAAATATATCCAGGGCAAACAAAATCTATAGCATATTTATAATATCAAAAATGGTTGCATAATTTTAAAAGAAAATCCTGCTGTTTATGCTTAAAACATACAAATAAAATAAACAAAAGGCAAATGCCACTCACAATCCTAATAGACTACAGGCTGAAATGGAACATATTTCCAACTTTCAAGGTGAAGAGATTAAAAATAAAAACAAACACTTTCTTATTTCATTAAGGTTCCTATGAGAATTACCTGATGCATGCTATTTCTTTAGAAGAAAAGGAATGTCTTTTCAGTGAGCTAAAGATAGTCCTAAAAGTACAATAACATTCTATTTTAAATCCAGAGAGACTGACAAAACAATAAAATACGGAACTCATTCTCTTGGCTTTGCTGAAAGGTACACTTGCTTTTCTTTCTGATTAGCTAACCAGTAGAATAAATATTCTGAACTGAACTGTGATTTAAAGTGAAAATAACATTTTGCTTTGTAAATATTTTTATTGTTTTTTAAAGAGTTTGGATTTCATTTAAATATTATTGTTTATTTGGTGTAAAACATTTTAAGGAACATTTTCAGAAGCAGAGAATAATATTTAAGTTGGAAGGATGGGGGACTGTTTCCTAGATTTTTACCTTTCTTAAAAACTAAAAGAGTTCAACCTCCAATAAGACAATTTTTAACATTCTTATTGTCTGTAACTCTTTAAAGTCATGAAAAGATAGGACTTCTTGTTCTAGCACTCAGACCAAAAGACAGTGGTTAAATGAAGATCTATTCCTAACATATTTCTTCTTATTAAATTTAAAATCTTCCTGCTTTTCTATACCATAATTCCGTGCATTATCTTATATTTCACTTTATATCACCTTCTGTAAGTCTCTGAGATTTTGAAGTCCTTTCATGAAGGGATTTGCTTGGCGTTCCTACAAACATAAATAATACTAAATAAATATGTCCTAAATCCATTAAAAAGTATATTCTAAGGTATTTCTGCTTGTGATACTCTAATATTTTTATAGGAAACAAAGGTAAAGTGACAGTAAGTGTGAACATATTTCAAGACTTTTTCATCTCGTGAATATTATTTTTTTCTCATTGTTAGAAAACAGTAACACAAAGTAATACTATTACAGTCAGATTTCAAGTAATAATTATTTTGACTCAAAATGTACCATAAAAGAAAGGTAACCAGTAACATACCTTGGCTAAACCTATGTTTATATGTAGTATTACTAAATTTTGCCTTTCTTAGTCACAGAGGTGATTGTTCAATTACCTCTGTGACTATATTTCCCATTCCATTCTATTATATACACAAACATATTGCCCTAACAGTAGGAGGAAATAGGCCAAAAAAGAAGGTGTTTCTCTTTTATAGCTTTAGGGAAAGGAATTAGTAAAAAATCAGTTTTCTAATGTAGCAATTCTCCAACTTTGAGATCTCAAGATTCCTTACATTCTTAAAAACTATTGCAGATTTTAAAGAGTTTTTGTTTACATTGATAATATCTATTTATAATCTCCATATTAATAGATTAAAACTGAGAAATTATAAAAATCATGCATATTTATTAATATATTTAAAACAAGGCTAAGTTCCTTACATGTTCTTCTAAATAAACAACTTTTAGGAAAAATGAGCTCTATTTTCCAACATGAACAAACAAAAATAGTAAGAAAAGTTGCATTTTATACTTTTGTCAACATTTTATACTTCTCAAAGTTTAATCTATTGCTACATATACTATTTTAACTAAAGTCTATATAAAAATAATCTTCTTACATGAATATGTAGTTGGAAAAGAGAAAAACATTTAATTGTCTCCAGATAATTTTGGATATTTTTCTTTGAATGTAGGATATGATACCATATGAAGTAATATTTCATACTCTGCTGTGTGAAATCAATTGGGCTATCCTGTAATTTGAATGGATATTTTAGTTATGCATGGATTCGAAACACTATGCTTTAGTCATTGGGAATACATTGGTTTGCAGGGTTATACAGATTTCTAAATGTTAAAGTACTGCATTATACAATATGAAAAAAACCCACACTTATTATTTTTATTTCCAGCCAAGATGGATAGCATCCAGATTTACTCTTCTACTCCAAACAAATAAAAATCCAAGTAGAATATATAAAATAGCAAAGGTGAAGATGTTGGGCATGAGACAATGAAGGGCCATGGTCTCTAAAAGATGAGAAAGTAATGAGTATGATATTTTAATTGACTAGCTTACTACTCAGAGAGTTTCCAAGCCGTAGCTTGGGGGGGGGAAGGGGACTTAGGCAGGGTCGGAGGTCTTCTTTAGTTGAGGAGATAAGAGTCAAAGAGAGCATAGTGGCAGAAGTGCTCAAAGCAGAGAACCAAAGTGGAGAAAATGGCAAAGGAAGAATTTTTTCAGAGATCTGCAGAGGGAGGCTCTCATGTCTTAAGTTGAGAAGTAATAAGTGCATGCATGAGGATAAGCCATTCATAGCTAGACTAGTTGTTTCTACTAGCTAGAGTATAAAAATCTCATAATTTATAAGACTCAGAGATTGCCTCAGTAGTTGAGGAAATTGACCACAGACTAAACTGATTTTGTGCCACCTAACAAAATTTAAAAGCCAGATCTAAAAACTGTTTCCAAGTAACTGTTATGTCTAAGAACAAAACTCAATAATATTTATGCAATTACAAAAATATTCAACATCTATCAGTAAAATTGTGAAAGTTTTACTCAAATCCAGTAAAAAAAATTAATAAGCATACAAAATGGAAAACAGGAAACCTATCATAAGGGGAAAAAATCAATTAATTGCAACTAACCCAGTAATGATATAGTTGATGGAATTAGTTATTATAATTATATATATTCACTAAAGTAAAAAAGTAAGCATATCATCTAGAAATATAGATGATATTTTTTAAAAATTATTTTTAAAGATTTATTTATTTATTTATTTATGGTAGACACACACACACACACACAGAGGCAGAGACACAGGCAGGGGGAGAAGCAGGCTCCATGCCGGGAGCCTGATGCGGGACTCGATCCTTGGACTCCAGAATCGCGCCCTGGGCCAAAGGCAGGCCCTAAACCGCTGAGCCATCCAGGGATCCCCTAGATGATATTTTTTAAAAAGACTCCTGTTAAACTCTTAATGATGAAAACTGTGTTTGAGGTGAAACTTATATACTGCTGGAATTAGCAGCAGATCATACACTACAGAGGACATGATTAGTGAACTTGAAGGATAGGATTAAAAGTAAATAATATGAAAAATAGAGAAAAAGATTGCAAAGAATGCACAGAACTTCAATAAGCTGTTGGCTTAATATGTATATATATGGAGGCCTGAGCACAAGAAGATAGAGGAGGCTTCAGAAAATCATTTAAGAAAATAATGGCCTAACAATTCTCAAAATTGATAAAATCATAAACCTACATATATATAAGAAACTAAATGAACCTTAAACACACACACACATACATTTAGGCACACAAGCAAAAGAAGAAAATCACATAAAAACACATTATAAATAAATTGCCTAAAGTCAGGATAAAGAGAAAATATGTAAAGCATACAGATGTGAAAGATACATCACATGCTGAGATATAAACATAATTACAGCATACTTTTTGCTTGAAACATTGAAAGCTAGAAGGCAACAGTGCAATATCTTTCAAGTACTGACAGAGGAAAAGAAAAGTCAATCTAAAATTCTAAACTCTGAAAAAAAATATTTCAAGACTAAAGAGGAATAAAACTTTTTCAGAGACACAAAAGATAATTCATTAACTTCAGTTCCTTCACTACAAGAATTATCAGAAATCCTCCAAGCAGAAGGAAAATAATATGAAAATCTGGATAAGTAAAGATATAAAGAGCTCTAGAAATTGTAACAAACTGGATACAAAAAAAAATGTTTTTCTTACTTTAATTTATTCAAATAATAATTGGTTAAATGGAAAATAATATGCTCTTATTAGAAGTATGGTATATATAGAATCACTATGTATGATAAAATTAGGGTAAACTATCAAGAGAGGAGGCATGTACTGTTGTTAGTTTTTGTATTATATCTAAAGCAGTGTTTAGAGGAGAAGCAATGGTAGCAGAGTAGGTGGACCTTAGCCTTGTCTTGTCCCATAAACACAACTAGATACCTATCAAATCATCCTGATCCCAGAAATTGACCTAATGACCAACAGAACAAACTCCAAAACCAAAGGGAGAGATGAGGTCACATCAAAACATGCAGGAAATGTGCATAAATGGTTTAGGGCAGATCCAGAGTGCTGCAGAAAAGAGGCAGACATGCTTGCAGAGAAGGGCAAGAGAAAGAGGAGCACACACGGGATGCACAAGGAAAATACTTCTCTTTAGGCACTCACTTGGAAAACAAGAGGAGTTGAATTTCATGAGTTCTTATAGCAGTGAGGAACTTAAAGCCTGGAATTTCAATGGTCAGTAGGCTCAGCTGAGGGGCACTATGTTTCTCCAGGAGTGAAGGCAGGCAAACAACCCAGGGGCACACAGCATGGAAATAGGATTTGAAAAATGGTTGGATTACACTGATGAGAGATTATTCACCTGTCTCAGAGCACTTCTCTGAGAGGCAGTGTTCACAGACACCTCTCTGGGAACAAAGCGGGTGGCCAGTGCCATTTCTTCTCCCTACTCTTTGCATAAACAGAGCCACCTAGGGGAAGCAGCACAGCACCAACACTGGCTGCCTAACCTCCTTTCATCAAGCACCCCCGCACCCCGCACTCCAGGGAAATTGCCCTGCTCATGCCAGCTTGCCACATTCCCAGAGGAACAGTCCGCTTCCCCAGAGGACCAACACAAACCCTTGCCCACATCATATCTACTAATCAAAGTTCTACAGAGCCTCAAGTCTAGTGCAATTGGCTTCAGGTATCATTTCTCAAGCATACAACAGCCCACCTAGATAAAACTCACCACATTCAAGCCATGGAAAAAACACTGCCCACAGCAGGCAAGTGGTCTGAAGGATAGAGCAGATAGAACAGCAGAGCACACACTTGAGAAACTTCCTGAATCACCAGGCCCTGGGCACTACACGGCCCCTTCTTCATAAGGCCATTACTTTCAGGAGCAGGAGACATAACTGTTTTTTTAATACACAGAAGGCAGAGACAGATAAAATGCCAAGATGGAGGGATTTATCCCAAATGAAAGAACAAGATAAGGCCACAGACAGAGATCTAAGTGAAACAAATATAAGTAATATGTCTAATGGAGAATTTAAAGCAACAATCATAAGGACACTCACTGAACTTGAGAAAGGGATAGAAGGCACCAGAGAGACTCTTACCACAGAGATAAAAGAGTTAAAAAAGAAACAATCAGAGATGAAGAATGCAATATATGAGATTGGATACAGACTTGATGCAATGAAAGCAGGCTGGAAGAAACAAGAGGACAGAAAAAAAAAGGAAAATAATGAAGCTGAACAAAAAAGAGAGAAATAAGATTTATGCAACATGAGAATAGACTTAGAGAACTCAGTGACTCCATCAAACATAATAACATTCATATTACAGGAATCTTGGAAGAAGAGAAAGAAAGGTTTCAGAAAATTTATTGCAAGAAGTAATAGCAGAAAACTCTCCTAATCTGGGGAAGGAAACAGATACCCAGTTCCAGAATACACCAAGAACTCCCATCAAAATCAACAAAAGCAAGCCAAAACCCAAGATATATTGTAATTAAATTTGCAAAATATAGTGATAAAGAAAAACATCTTAAAAGTAGCAAGATAGGGATCCTTGGGTGGCGCAGTGGTTTGGCGCCTGCCTTTGGCCCAGGGCGCGATCCTGGAGACCCGGGATCAAGTCCCATATCGGGCTCCCGGTGCATGGAGCCTGCTTCTCCCTCTGCCTGTGTCTCTGCCTCTCTATCTCTCTGTGTGACTATCATAAATGAATAAAGAAAAAAAAGTATAAAAAAAGATAAAATAAAAAGTATAAAAAAGATAAAATAAGCTTTTAACTTGCAAGAAAATACCCATATGGCTAGCTGGAGATTTCTCAACAGACACTTGGCAAGCCAGAGGGAGTGGCATGATGGATTCAGTGTGCTGAATGGGAAAAATCTGCAACCAAGAATACTCTGTCGAGCGAGCTTACCATTCAGAATAAAGGAAAGGTAAAGAGTTTTTCAGACAAAGAAAAACTAAAATAATTCATGATCCCTAAACTAGCCCTGCAAGAAATATTAAAGGGGACTCAGCAAAAAAGAGGCCAAAACTGACAAAGACAAGAAAGAGTAAGAGAAAATCTCCAGAAACTATGACAAAACAAGTAACAAATTGGCACTAAATCAATATCTATCAATAGTTACTTTGAATGTGAATGGACCAAGTGCTCTAATCAAAAGACATAGGGTGTCACAATGGATAAAAAAGTAAGACCCATCTGTCTGCTGCCTACAGGACACCCATTTTAGATCTAAAGCCCTCTGCAGATTGCAAGTGAGTGGATGGAGAAACATTTTTCATGCAAATGGATGTCAAAAGAGCTGGAATAGAAATACTTATATCAGACAAATACTTATATCAGACAAACTAGATTTTAAAACAGGGACGCCTGAGTGACTCAATGGTTGAGCATCTGCCTTCAGCTCAGGTCATGATCCCGGGGCCTGGGATCAAGTCCCACATCGGACTCCCTGCATGGAGCCTACTTCTCCCTCTGCTGTGTCTCTGCCTCTCTCTCTGTGTCTCCCATAAACAAATAAAACGTTTAAAAAAAGTTTTAAAACAAATACTGTAAAAAGAGACTGGTAACCAGCAAAGAAATTGAATCAGTATCAAAAAATTCACAACAAACAAAAGTCCAGGGCCAGATGGCTTCACCAGTGAATTCTACCAAATATTTAAAGAAGAATTCTTACTGATTCTTCTCAAATTATTCCAAAATATAGAAAAGAAGTAAAATTTTCAAATTCATACTATAAGGCCAACATTACCTTGATATCAAAACCAGATAAAGACTCCATTAAAAAAGATAACTGTAGGCCAATATCCCTGATGAACATGGATGCAAAAATTCTCAATAAAATACATTAAAAGAATTATTCACCATAATCAAACGAATTTTATTCCTGGGCTGCATGGGTGGTATAATATTCCCAAATCAATCAACATGATACATTACATCAATGAGAAAGGATAAAAAGCATAGGATCATTTCAATAGACATAGAAAAAGCATTTGACAAAGTACATCCTTTCATGAGAAAAAAAAAAAATCCTCAACAAAGTAGGGTTAGAGTGAATATACCTCAACATAATAAAAGCCATATATGAAAAACTCACAGCTAATATCATCTTTAATGGGGAAAAACAGAGCTTTTCTCTTACCATCAGGAAGAAGACAGAGATGTCTACTCTCAACACTTTTTTAAATTAGTACTAGAAGTCTTGGCCACAGCAACCAGACAACAAAAAGAAAAAGCATCCAAATCAGCAAGGAAGAAGCCAAACTTTCACTATTTTCAGATCACATGATACTCCATGTAGAAAACCTGAAAGACTTTGCCAAAATTTGCTGGAACTATTGAGCAATATCAGTAAAGTCACAGGTTATAAAATCAATTTACAGAAATCTATGGCATTTCCATATACCAATAATGAAGCAGCATAAAGAGAAATGAAGAAATCAATCCCATTTACAACTGCACCAAAAAAGGTAAGATATATAGGAATAAACCTAACTACAGAGGTGAAAGACGTGTACTCTGAAAACTATAAAACACTGATAAAAATGATTGAAGATTACACAAAGAAATGGAAAGACATCTATGCTTATGGGTTAGAAGAACAAAAATTGTAAAAATGTCTATACTACTAAAAGCAATCTACCAAAAAAAAAAAAAAAGCAATCTACAGATTTAATGCAGTTCCTAACCACCAGAATTTTCCACAGAGCTAGAACAAACAATCCAAAAATTTGCATGGAACAACAAAAGACCCTAAATAGTCAAAGAAATCTTGAAAAAGAAAAGCAAATCTGAAGGCATCACAATTCTAGACTTCAAGTTGTATTACAAAGTTGTAGTCATCAAAACGGTATGGTACGGGCACACACACACACACACACACACACACACAAGACACATAATTCAATAGAACAGAGTACAAAACCCAGAATGTGCCCACAACTATACATTCGATTAATCTTTGGCAAAGCAGGAAAGAATATCCAATTGGAAAAGACAGTTTCTTTAACAAATGGTATTGGGAAAACTGGGCAGCAGTACGCAGAATTAAACTGGAGCATTTTCTTATACCATATACAAAAAATAAATAAATAAATTCAAAATGGATTAAAGACCTAAATGCAAGCCTTGAAACCGTAAAAATCCTAGAAGACAACACAAGCAGTATGTTCTTCGATATTGGCCATAAAAACTTCTTACTAGATATGTTTCCTGAGGTAAGGGAAACAAAAGCAAAAATAAACCAGTGGGACCTCACTAAAATAACAAGCTTCTGAATAGTGAAGGAAACAATCAACAAAATTAAAAGGCAATGCATGAAATGGGAGAATATATTTACAAATGACATATCCAATAAAAGGTTAGTATCCAAAATATATAAGAACTTATAAAACTCAACAGCCAAAAATCAAATAATCTTATTTAAAAATGGGCAGAAGACATGAATAGACTTTTTTTTCTAAGATGACATACAAATGGCCAATAGACACATGCAAAGATGCTCAACATCACTCAACATCAGAGAAATACAGATCAAAACTACAATGAGATACCACCTCACATGTGTCAGAATAGCAAAATTCAACGACAAAAGAAGTAACAGGTGTTGGCAAGGCTGTGAGCAAGAGGAACCCTCTTGCACTATTGGTGGGAATGCAAACTCCTGCAGTCTCTCTGGAAACCATATCGAGGTTCCTCAGGACGTTAAAAATAGAACTACCTTATGATCGAGCAATGGCAATACTAGTATTCACCCAAGAAATACAAAAATACTAATTCAAAGGGGTACATGTATCCCAATGTTTATAGCAGCATACAAAACAAATGAGTAAAGGGGGAAAAGGGAGCGTTAGGGAGGCTGACCAAGAATCAGACTCTTAACCATAGAGGTCAAACCAATGGTTACCAGAGGAGAGGTGGGTGAAGGGATGGGTAAAATAATTGATGAATATTAAGGAGTACATGTGCTATGATGAGTAGAGAGTGATATATGGAAGTGTTGAATCTCCATATTGTACACCTGAAACTAAGATAACACTGTGTGTTAACTATAGTTTAAATAAAATGTTAAAAAAGAAAAAAGAAAGTAGTGTTATTTCTTTTTATGGTATCACTTTACAAGTTAAAGATGTGAAGCGTAAATCCTAAAATAATTACTAAAATCACACAACAGAGAGTTATAGCATATAAGGCAACGAAGGGGATAAAATAGAATCATAAGACATCACCATATTTAGTACAAAAGAGACAGAAAAAGTCGAATGAGAGGGAAGAAATAACAGATAATATGAAGAAAATAAATAGCAAGATAGTAGTTGAATCAAACATAACTAAAACCACATTAAGTCTAGATGCTCTAAATATTCCTATTTAAAGACATACGTGCTAAGTAAATTTAAAAAATTTTTTAAATATCGGAAAGTAGGATCCACTTTGAACTGAATGAAAATGGACTGTGTATAAAAATTATGGGATGCTGCTATATTAGTGCAGAGAAAAAGAGTTATAGCAGGTATTGCTAATATTAGAAAAGAAGGAAGACCTCAGAATAATGCCCATATTTCCAATTTAAGAAAACAGAAGAAAAAATCCCCACAAAATAAATGCAAAGAAAATAAAATTTGCTTCATGTGGGAGATAAAATTGATAAACGTTACTCAGACGGATTAGAGACAAAAAAGAGAAGACACAAATTACAAATAGGAGGAAAAGTAAAGATATTTAATATACATATATATTAAAACAATAATAGGGAAATATGATGAAAAGCTTGATGCCAAAATGTTGACAATTCAGGTGAAATAAAAGAAGAAATTCCTTGAAAGACACAACATATCAAAACTCACTCAAGATAAAATAGTCTAAAGATTTCTATATCTATTATAGACATTTTATTTGTAGTTTAAAATCTTCCTTCCCGATTCCCACCAGAAAAGCCAGATGCAAAAGACTACACTGGTAATTTCTATGAAAAATATACTATCATTTTTATACAAATTCTTCTAGAAAACAAAGATGGGGGAAATAGTTCACAAATCAATCTATGAGGCAGGTGTTATTCTGATAACAACCAGACCAAAATATTACAAAAAGAGAAATCTGCAGAGAAAGATCCTTCTTGACTATGGATACAAAAAATATTTAAAATATTTATCAAAAATTTAATCCAATAATATGTAAAAAATAATAAACACCTCATACCCAAGGGAGGTTTATCCCAAAGAAGCAAGTTTGACTTAATATATAAAAATAAATCAATATAATCCATCTTTTTAACAGATTAAAAAAGCAAACAAATCCTTTCATCATCTGAATAGATGAAGAAAAAAGCATCTGACAAAATCCAATGTCCACTTCTGATGAAAACTTTCAGCAAACCGGCAATAGAATAAAACATCCGTGAAATAATAAAGATTTAGGGGATCCCTGGGTGGCTCAGCAGTTTAGCACCTGCCTTTGGCCCAGGGCGTGTCCTAGAGCCCCGGGATCGAGTCCCATGTTGGGCTCCCTGAATAGGGCCTGCTTCTCCCTCTGCCTGTGTCTCTGCCTCTCTCTCTCTCTCTGTGTCTCTCATAAATAAATAAATAAAATCTTTAAAAAAAAATAAAGATTTATGAAAACCTTTCAACAAACATTATATTTAGTGGTAAAAAAAATGAATGTTTTTGCCTTTAGATCAGGAATAGAGAAAGGATGTTATCACTTCTTTCAGTATCTGATTGTTTACTGCTAGTTTACACCACAAGCAAATGACTTTTCTATATTGTTTTTCATCCTGCAATCTTGTTAAACTCATTTAGTCAGATGTATTTTTACAAATATTTTTAATATTTTCTATGAAGGAGATTATGTCATTGCAAATACAGTTTTATTTCAGTAATAAGGAGTCAGACTCCATTTTCTGATGTTTGACTGCTGACAGCTTTTAAACCTCTTTTCTTCCCACTTGTCTTTGTGTCCTGCATTTGGGCAAGCTGACAAGAAACCATGGTCCTGGGACGCCTAGGTTGTTCAGTGGTTGAGCATCTGCCTTTGGCTCAGGGCATGATCCCGGAGTCCCAGGATCAAGTCCCCCAGCAGGCTCCCCACAGATAGCCTGCTTCTCCCTCTGCCTATGTCTCTGCCTCTCTCTCTCTCTGTGTCTCTCATGAATAAATAAATAAAATCTTTTAAAAAAAGAAAAAGAAACATTGGTCCCATGTGATTTCACCCATAGGTGGAATCCAAAAAAACAAAAACAAAAAGCAGAATCAGACCTGTAAATACAGACAACAAATTGATGGTTGACAGAGGGGAAAGGGGTAGGGAATTGCAAAATGGGTGAAATGGGAGATACAGGCTCCAGTTTGGGAATGAATAAGCCACAGAAGTAAAAGGCACAGCACAGGGAATATAGTCAATAGTATTAGAATAGTGTTGTGTGGTGACAGATGGGAACTACACTTGAGGTGAGCATAGAATAACATACAGAGAAGTTGAGTCACTACATTGTACTTCTGAAACAAATATAATGTTGTTTGTCAACCACACTCAAATAAAATATGAAAAATTAAAAAATATGAAAAATTAAAATGTGAAAGAAATAAAGCTTCATTCCATAGTCTTAGAGAATGTTCCATAGATTCAAGTGGGAAGACATAAGCCAAACTGTCGCCTGCCCTTCTACATCAACATTCACCATGGCTCTGTACTCCAATCACAATCAAAACCCTGAGCTAAACTCTTTTCCTTTCTCTCTAGTCTTCTCAGACTTGCTTTGAGGGGACTTCTCTGCTCTACCCAGAGGCTTCAGTTCCGTAGGTAATAATCTTTCCCATATTCTCGTATTTTGTATGTGTGGAATCACCAATGTCAACATCTAAAACAAATTTTGGATATGGATCTCTCTTGCTATTATAGCAAAGTATTTATGACAACTTCTTCCTTTTTAGTCTTACTGCACATTTTATTTCTTCTTCTTGCCAAAGTTCACTGAATAGAGTGTCCAGTGCAAATCCAAAGGAAAGGGGAAATATACTCCACTTTCTGATAGTAATGTCACATTGCCTGGGAAACATGAGATAAAAAGTAATGCTGCTGTCATTTTTGTAAAGAAAAATCTGCTGCATCATTTCTATTCTGCAGGCTTCTGAGATAGAAAAGAAGGAAACCTGTTACTTGTAAGAAGCCTCTGGGTATGCATTTGTATGAAAGGGAAGAATGCATAGTTTTCCTAAGATATTCTGACTTTGTATCAAAGGTAGAGGATGAAAGGGGAAATAACATCAGTTATGTCTTTGCCTTATTATCTACATACCATTAAATAAATTTTAGTTTTCCTCTTCCAGGTATTTGCATTGAACCATAGTCTAAAGCTAATTGATAAATCCATCTTTAATCTTTTTCACTGATTAAAAATTTTTTGAGTGAAAAATGATTGTTAGGAAATTCTAGTCTAATTAACTCATGCAAAGCCTAAACTTCCTCTGAAATATTCCTTTCAGTTATCTGTGGGGTGAGAAAACTCAGCATTCCCTACATGGCACATTCCTGTTTATATTTTTTCTCACATAGAAAATGAAAAATTTCCTTCTATCTTTGCCACTAACTTCTAACTTTTCTTAATGGTATTATATCTGATTCTCTTCAAGTATTCATGCTTTTAGATAGATGAAGAATTATGTGCCCTTCCATCTCTTCCCTGAACTTTATAATCTAGACTTCTTTCCACCGTTTCCCACAAGCATTGTTTCCTTTCTTCACCATCCTGGAATTCTCTGCTGAATATTTTAGTTTCCTCACTGAATGTTTTTCAGGACTGAAAACACTAGTCTACATATCATAATAAAGACGTTCTAGGAGCACATCATACCTTTACAGTTATTAGCTTCTTAGGATCACAACAAACTTTCAACAGATAATGTGCTAAATGACACTTTAAATATCCACATCTTTTGACAAATTCTATTACTGCCATGACTTGCCATTGTATGTAATTCAAAGTTGGAATCTTTTTCAAAAAGGGAGAGAGAGAGAGAGAGAGAGAAAGTATTGCAGGACCTTTAAAAATATTTTTGGATTTCAACTTGCAAGTTTATTTTTTTCAACTTGCAAGTTTAAATATGTTTCGAACATGTCAGGATATGAGATATTCAATTTGTCATTTCAAATTTGTTCTCCAAATAAACTTTGTGCAATTCCACTAGTAACTTCTCTTCAGATTAGTGCAATCCACCTGTTAATATGTTTCGAGTTTAATTGTTGAATTTATTGGGAATTGACATAGTTTTATTTATTCCTATCTGTATTTCATCATCTTGCTTTCAAGGATTTTATGTAAGACCTTGTCAATCTTTTTTTAAATAGAGACAATTTGGATCTACCAAAATTTCCTGGTTTACAAGGAACTTTGTCAAAAAAATCATGTTTTAGTCCCACTGAAGCCCCAACATGTAAAAAGCCTAGAAGTTGTCACTCCCATTTTTATGATAGGAAAAAGCTAAACAAATAGACAATGGATTTTCTTGGACCCAACAGAGAAATGAGTTTGCAAGTCACATTGCCACCTCGAAGTCTAAAGCAATAGACAAATCAAGAGTCACAGATGAGTTCTGCTTATCTGGAGCAAAAGCTGCTAGAGTCATTTAATTGGTAGCAATATCTATATAATAATTTGGACAAATTTATGGAAACTGATTGTGGACTAGCTTGGTGGTCACAGACTGAGGGGCCCTCACAGTTTTGTGGGTTTTACTTCCAGGAGTCCTATGATTTCTCATGATGAAAATCAAAGAAAAAATTCCTTGTGGCTATGACAGGGAGAGGAAAGCAGTAACCTCTCTGAAATATTCCTGGAGACTTTTCCAGAACAAAGGTCTACTCTGAGGGGAAAGGAAAAGGGATCAATTAAACCAAAGCCTGGTTCTTTAAAAATATAAATAAAATTGATAAACCTCTAACCAGGTTAGTGAAGAAAATATAGATAAGACACAAATTACTAATATCAGAAATGAAAGACTTATTATTACCTTATCCTATGAACATTAAAGTAGTAATAAATGAATACTATGAACAACTACATGCTCACAACTTTGATAATTTAGATGAACTGGATCAATTCATTGAGAGACACACTCTCAAAGGAGAAATAGATAACATAACATAATTGTTTATGTCTATTAAACAATTGAATTGATAATAACTTCATAAAAAAGAAATCACCAATTTTGCTAGACAGTTATACTAGCAATTCTTTTTTCAAATATTTTATTTATTTATTTGAGAGAGAGAGCAAAAGTATAAGTGGGGAGAAGAGAATGAGCAGGGTACATGACTCAGGGCTTAATCCCAGGACCTCAGAATCATGACCTGAGTCGAAAGCAGACATTTAACTGACTAAACTACCCAAGTGCTCCTTACAGTGGTGATTCTACCCAACATTTAGTGAAAAAAAATGATAGCAATTCATTACAATCTTTTCCAAAATATGAGAGAAAACACTTTATAATTTATTTAAGAGGACAGCGTTATCCCAATACCAAAGCTGGATTAAGGACATCATAATAAAGGAAAACTGAAGATCAATATCTCTCACAAAAATGTGCACAAAACCCCTCAACTAAATGTTAGGAAGTCAAATCCAAAATTTTATTTTAAAAATTTACAGTATGACCATTTCATTTCAGGTTTGCAAAGCTGATTCAACAAGCAAATATTAATGGATATAATGAATCATGTCAATAGACTAAAGATGAAAAATCAAATAATAATATCAATTGATACAGAGAAAAACATCTGACAAAATCCAATACCCACTCATGACAAAAATCTCTCAGCATACTAGGTATAGAAGCAAACTTTCTAAATTTGATAAAGAACCTATAAATAAAACCTGCAGTAAACAATATACAGATAGGTAAACAACTGGACACTTCCCCTTAAAATTTGAAAATAAGGCATTATTTTCTTTCTTCATCAGTTACTTGCAATATCATATTGGAAGTTATGACTAGTGAAAAAAAGACAGAAAGGAAATAAAAGGAATGCCGTTAGAAAGACAAAACTGTCTCCATTCCTAGATGACAGAATTGTCTAGGTTGAATATACCAAAGAACCACCACCATTAATACTACCGCTAACAAACACTTGTGGAACTAACAAGCAAGTGTATCAAGGTTACAAGACCTAAGGTAAATATAGAAAAATTAATTCCTTTTTATGTATTGACAATGAATGACAAGAATTTGGAATGAAAAATAGTATTGGTCATAACACAATAATGAAATACTTAGGAATAGATATTGAAGATAAACACAGGGCCTATATGCCAAAAAATATGATACATTAATGAAAAATCAGAGATCTAAATAAATGAAGCAATATTTCATGTTCATGGATTGAAAAACAAAATATGCTTAAGATGACAATTCTTCTCAATCTTGTCTATACATTCAATACAATCTCAATCAAAATCCAAGCAAGCAGTTTTGTAGTTATTAACAAACTGATTCTAAAGCTTACATAAAAAGACAAAAGACCCAGAATACTCAACACAATTCTAAAGAACAAATTTAGAGAACTCACCTTATCCAATTCCAAGAATTACTATAAGACTGCAATAATCAAAATAATATGATATTGGCAAGAGAATAGAAAAATAAAATAATGGAACAAATCAGAAAGCCTATGAATAAGCAACTAATCTGTTACAAAGAAAAAATAAGTAAAAGGAGTAGGGATGGTATTTTCAAGAAATGGTATTAGAACTATTGGACGTCCAAGTGGGGGAGTTAAAAAAAAAAAAAAAAGGACCTAGAAGTGACCTTGTACACAAAATGTAAGTCAAAATAGATAATAGATCTAAATGGAAAATATAAAACTTCTAGGAGAAAATATGGGAAATAATAAGTAGCAATTAATTTTAAAATACAACATACATGGTATCCATAAAAAATAACTTGGATTTTATTTTTTATTATTTTTTTGATAATTTGGATTTTAATAAATTAAAAACTTCTCTGCTAAAAGTACAGTTAAGAGAATTAAAAGACAACTACAACTGAGAGAAAATATTTGCAAAATACATATTTGGTGGATAATTGTGCCCCTAATATGCAAAGAATGCTTAAACCAAATTCAAGAGGTCTGAACAGACACCTCACCAAAGAATATATCCAGATGTTAATTAAATAAACACATTAGATGTTTGAGATAATTTGTCAACAGAGAATAGCAAATTGCAACAACAGTGAAAATACTTCTATACACCTATTAGAATGGCTAATTTCCAAAACTTTGATAATACCAATTTCTGGCAAGTATGTAGAGTATGGTATTAACCATTTGATTCAGAAATCATGCTTTTAGTTACTTAGTAAACTGATTTGAAAATGTCCATGCAAAAACCTGAAATTTTTTTTTAAGATTTTTATTTATTTATTCATGAGAGACACAGGCAGAGGGAGAAGCAGGCTCCATTCAGAAAGCCCAACGTGAGACTCGATCTCGGGTCTCCAGGATCACACCCTGGGCTGCAGGCAGTGCTAAACCACTGCACCACCAGGGCTGCCCGCAAAAACCTGAATTTAATATTTATGGTACTCTTATTCTTAATCACAAACCTGGGAGCAGCCAAGATAATGAATATTATCTCAAGCAAACAAGGTGAATGAATAAATCAATTATAATATATTTGTAAAATGAAATACTATTCATCTAAAAATAGACATGAGCTATCCAAACACATAAGGACATGAATTATTTATTTATTTATTTATTTATTTATTTATTTATTTATATTCAATTTGCCAATATATAGAATAACACCCAGTGCTCATCCCATCAAGTGCCCCCCTCAGTGCCCGTCACCCAGTCACCTCAAACCCCTGGGCCCACCTCCCTTTCTACCATCCCTAGTTCGTTTTCCAGAGTTAGGAGTCTCTCATGTTCTGTCTCCCTTTCTGATATTTTCCACTCATTTTTTTCTCCTTTCTTCTTTATTCCCTTCACTATTTTTTTTATATTCCCCAGATGAATGAGACCATATAATGTTTGTCCTCTGATTGACTTATTTCACTCTGCATAATACCCTCCAGTTCCATCCACGTTGAAGCAAATGGTGGGTATTTGTCGTTTCTAATGGCTGAGGAATATTCCATTGTATACAGAGACCACATCTTCTTTATCCATTCATCTTTCGATGGACACCGAGGCTCCTTCCACAGTTTGGCTATTGTGGACATTGCTGCTAGAAACATCGGGGTGCAGGTGTCCCGGCGTTTCACTGCATCTGTATCTTTGGGGTAAATCTCCAGCAGTGCAATTGCTGGGTCATAGGGCAGATTTATTTTTAACTCTTTGAGGAACCTCAACACAGTTTTCCAGAGTGGCTGCACCAGTTCACATTCCCACCAACAGTGCAGGAGGGTTCCCCCTTCTCCACATCCTCTTCAACATTTGTGGTTTCCTGCCTTGTTAATTTTCCCCATTCTCACTGGTGTGAGGTGGGATCTCATTGTGGTTTTGATTTGTATTTCCCTGATGGCCAGTGACGCGGAGCATTTTCTCATATGCATGTTGGCCATGTCTATGTCTTCCTCTGTGAGATTTCTGTTCATGTCTTTTGCCCATTTCATGATTGGATTGTTTGTTTCTTTGCTGTTGAATTAATAAGTTCTTTATAGATCTTGGATACTAGCCAACATGAATAATTCTTAAATACATGTTGCTAAGTGAAAAAAATCCTGTCTTAAAAATCTACATTGTATATGACTTCAACTATATAATATTTTTAGAAAAGATTTAACAATAGTGATAAGAAATAATAATATCATTTATTGCCAGTGATGTGGGATAACAAGGTAGTTTAATACATGGATCACATGGGATTTCTTTAGGGTAGTCAATTTATTCTATATGATCACATAATTTGTGAATACAAACTGTAAGCATTTGTCACAAATCAGAGAGCTTTTTTTTACAAAGAGTAATTTTAATGCATGCTAATTTAGAAAAATCATTTAGGAGTAAGGTGATGTCAGGAGGAAATGCAGAATGTCATAAAACAATCTAAGTATATGGGGCACCTGGATGGCTCAGCTGGTTAAGCCTCTGACTCTTGATTTCAAGTCAGGTCATGATCTTAGGGTTATTAGATCAAGCCCCCTGTTGGTTTCCATGCTCAGCCCAGAGTCTGCTTGATATTCTCTCTCCATTCTCTGACCCTCTCTCCTCCGCTTCTCAAGCATATAAATAAATAAAATATTTTAAAAATAATTTAGGTGTATTATAAATATATGAAACAAAACCAAAGAGAGTAGAGGAATAAGGTGGTGACCAAAGTAACTGTAAATACATAAAATATGTAAAACTAAAGGCAGAGAGAAGTGTACATAAAGATTGTCCTCTAGCTGATAAAATTGCTTCCCAATGAGTATAGGCTAATGATTCTGAAACCACTATGCATATATACTAAACTATCAATTGAATTGATGGCATATGATGGAAGCCAGGTTTCTCACTGATGAGGTTAAAGGGTAGAAGAGACTAGACTGGCCACTATGATAATTGATTGTCATTGGAGGCATCAGTTTTAACTCAAGTTTAGCTTAATATAGTTACAGATGGTTACACATAAAAATATTTAGAAATATGTTTATATACATGGGCTAGTATAGTCACAGTGCCTTTTTGCTCTATTAGCTAAAAGAGTATAGAAGCAATGACATGCAGTAACAACGAGCACACCTAACACCCAACTCTTATTTTCTAATACTATTTTCCAATAAAAGAAACAAGGGATCCTAGGAGAAATGGCTAATTACATGATTGGGGAGTAAATGCACATGATAAACCTGGAGCATCTTGTAGTACTAAAAAAGTAAGTAAGCACTTAAAAACACACACAATGATGGGGGTATATCAAAGTAATACTGGTATGAGAGCCAGTTGAAAGAACTCCCAATGACTAAAGCTGGAATGATGTGAGCAACACAATAAAGTGGTATTACGTTACAAAATGAAGTACAAAATAAATACCCATGGGACCATACTGATATATATGATCAAATAAACAAATAAAGGGAGGAATAGACAAGTCTTCCACAAGAAGAAACTTAGATAATTCATGTTGATAACACACCTTTAAGGGCATGAAACATAACTTCCTACTCATTAAGTGTGGGCTGTGCATTGTGGCTTTCTTCCCAAGAGATGAGTGGCTTTCTTCCCAAGAGATGAGTATGGAAACAGAGCAAAAAAGAAAAAAATAATTGTATGGTGTATAAACTTGACAAACACCACATTTAACTTCAACAGTGGTAGGACCAGGGGGAAGTTATTTTCTTTTCATTGTGATTCAGCTTCATCACCTGGAAAATGAAAAAAAAAAAAAAAGTAACAATATTTTTCTCAAAGGGTTGTTTTGAGAATGAAATATGATAATATATGTAAAATGCTTAAAACAAAATCTAGCCTAAAACAGTATATTTTCCATTATTATTATTATTAAAGTTACAGTTGTGTATGCAAGGCCAAGTTCAGAGATTTTTGTTAAGCAAGCTGAGACCTAAGCAGGAGAAATAAAAGTTATATTCCAAGGAGTATACTGTCTATCAGAAATCTAATAGCATATGCAGTTTGGCAATGTTGAAAAGTGCTCTGCTTTTCCCATTGTCTCAAAGTAATATCCAGACAAACCTGGGTTATTACAATTGTAGTGTTGCCTACAAAAAATTGTCCATGTCAGGCACTGTTCTAGATGCTTCACACATATTAACTTATGTAATGTTTTCAACAAACCTATTGTATATATTGAGAGATAGCTCTCTGTGGTTCTCGCACATTTCTGGTGGCAGCTTTTGTTCCGGACTATATTTTCATGCATGTTAGTATAGAAAACAGCCTTGAGAAATAGAGATAAGGTTTCCTTCACAAGCAGAGAGTAGATTTGTTTGTTGTCCAGAATAATAAAAATAATTTCTTCAGTTCAGTAAAACTCAAATGATCCGGTTTGCTAGCAACCCTTTTTAAGATGGATTTCCTCAGTTATGACACAGACTTCTGTGTACATAGCATTTACCTGAACCCATTCTTGCGTTGTTCCAAGGTAAATCCACAGGAACATGCAGTTCATACTGCTTCTTGTGTCCTGAGAGATAGAGTCCTTTGTGTCTGACTCGAGAGTTTCATGTCTTCTGGCAGCACCTGTGAAATGTGGTACTTTTCTTTTTTTTTTTTTTAATTTTTTTTATGTGGTACTTTTCTTACGTGGAAATATGGAATTTATCTTAATTCTCAATTATCATCATTGGATCCATTGTTCCAGTTGAGGAAACCAATTCACTGAATGTGAACTTGTCCAAGGTCACACAGAAAGAAGAGTTATATTTTGATCTCAAACATTCTGGTTTCTGGGAATTGCACACACAACCATTATGCTATATTCTTACCTGAAATTTTTCAAATATACATGAAATTGGCTGCACAAATTGGAAATAATATTACACAACTATTTGTTGTGTGAAACTGTAAAATTGTTAATTTTTATCAATATAAAAAATAAAATGAAAAATATCTGTCCTTTCAAAGAAAGGTCTACCAATACCATGCCCAAGTTTTGTAAATCCTTCTCTCTCTACCCACCAAGATCTCCCTGCCCCCTGTATCCCTGCCAGGAATCTTAATTAATGAACCAAAAGACAAAAATATGTGATCATTTCAAGGGCAGTCTGATTAATTTTGCTAAATAGAGTGTCTTTCTAGCCAAAGGTTATTTTTTAATGAGCCGTCATACATGCTGTAACTCTTGCTCTGTTGAATCTTAGTGGCAATGACAAGAATATAGAGTGGGCCAGCATGTTTGAATACATTTACTAAATCTGGAAGTCTCTTAGTGTATTTTAACCCATCTTATGTTTCTTTTCCTCTGGCCAAAAGCAGTTTATTCTTGCCTTTCCACTCTGGAGACTTTTCTCTTTGAGACAGAAGCAAGAGTTTACCTTCTCTGTGTCAATATTCAATAACCTGTCCCCATCATCAGGTTTCACCATTCTTTGATCTTTCTCAGACTCTAACTACAAACAAACAATTCCCTATTGGCCACTTTTAGAATTTTGTTTTAATCAACTCATTCATTTTAATTTTTATTCTACTGTAAAACTTGTTATTTACACTGAACTTTGTTATGTCTTTGATTTCATTACTTTGTACATTTTTTTTTTAAAAACATTCTAAGATCTTTGGAATAACACTTGAAAACATATTTTCTGGGTATGAACTTATGTTGTTGCTTCCTCAAAGAACACTCTTTCCCCAGCCTTTGTCTAATTGCTACTCATTCTTCAAACCCTCATATAAACTTCATTTACCAAGGATATTTTCCCTTTAAATCCAGGTAAGTTAGTTCATGTGCATACCATGTTATTATTAACCTTCCCCCACATAGTGTTTGTGACACTATTATTTTACTGTCTGTGTTCTCTGTATTCTGGCTTAGATCATAAACTCTATGAGGAGAGGTACTGTGTCAATAGTACTAAACACAGTGTTTGTCGTATGGCAATCACTTAATTCATTCCTTAATGAATGAAGGGAGCATGGTGTTTATTCACATTCCCCAATGCCTCTTTGATATAATTTGTAGTGTATAAATAACCACATAGTCAGTGTTGTTGTTATAAGAGCTTTCTAATGTAAATCCATCTTCTCCTCAGAACTTTGTAATAAAAAACGTATTTTTCTTTTATATGAATTCATAAGACAAACTTTCCAAAATACGAGGGAACATATATGACTTTATCAAACCTTTTGTTCTCTATCACAATTTCTAAAAAGGAAATGGTCATTTTTGTTTAATGTTCTTAACAGTTCGACTTTCACCATCACTTTTTCCCTGTTGGTCGGATAAGTATCAGAAGAGCAGTGAAGTTCCTTGATAATTTCCCCAGTTTTGGAAATAATACTATTAGCAAAGAAATTGAAGTTTTATTATATGAATGACCTTGTTTTCAGATACTTGAAATTCCTTTTCACCTCTCTCCAGTCACTTCTCTGTGTTAATATTTATTAATAGGCATATGTATTAACATAGTCATGTAATAAATATAACACATGTATGCTTACATGCCTTATACACACATATACATATGTTTATGAATTTATTTCATTACCCTTATTACTGATACCACTTATTAAAAGTCAGTATGAATTAACTGTGCAATCAGAAGATGGAGAAAGGGCATGAAAGTGTCATCTACCAAAGCATTTCCATACCTAGAATATAATGCAGTACTTTTTTAATTAATGTAACAAATATTTATTGAATAACTACTATACACTAACACTGTATTTGGTGTTGGTGATTCAACAAAGGACAATAAATATTCAGCTTTCATGGATCTTACATTTTAGTAGAGAAAGTAGAAAAACAAATACAAAATATTATTTCAATAAATTATGAAATTTTTGAAAATCAGAAATATAAGAAAGATAGAGCCAAATTGGATAAGACAGTGGTACCTATTTTAGAAATATTAAGGATGACATCCCTGGGTGGCTCAGCGGTTTAGCGCCTGCCTTTGGCCCAGGGCGCAATCCTGGAGTCCCGGGATCGAGTCCGTGTCGGGCTCCCAGCATGGAGCCTGCTTCTCCCTCCTCCTGTGTCTCTGCCTCTCTCTCTCTCTCTCTCTCTCTCTATGTCTACCATAAATAAATAAATTTATTTATTTAGAGAGGGAGGCAAACCATAAGAGACTTTTAAATATAGAGAACAAAGGTTTTCTGGAGGGGGGGTGGTTGGGGGGATGAGACAAATGAGTATTAAGCAAAGCACTTGTTGGGATGAGCACTGGCGATTATATACTGATGAACCACTAAATTCTATTCCTGAAACTAATACTACATTATATGTTAACCAACTTGAATTTAAATTTTAAAAATGACACATTGACCTGATTACAGTACTTCCTTGCTTTAGCCTTGTCAATATCTTTTTGGCAAAAAGCCCAAACTCTTTAATATGATATATATGATTCTCCTTGTGTGTCTTTCCCAACTCACTATATTCTGTTTCTCATATTTTCTCTGCCTAAAATACTTACTATCTTATCTTTCTACTTACCCATTTTAGTGTTCATGAGCACTCAAATTATTTCTAGAGTTTGACAGTTATTAAATGAAAATATGATTAAACTTTCTGTTGTAAAATAAATAAAAGGCTATAATAATCACTATGTGAATATTTCCTCACATCTTCCAGGACTCTTTAAAATTTCTTCTTTCCCCTAGTTTTATTTATCTCCAAACTTTCATTTAAATTCCAGTTAGTCAACATACAGTGTAATATTAGTTCCAGATGTAGAATTTAGTGATTCATCACTTACATTCAACACCAGTGCTCACCACAAGTGCCCCCCTTAATACCTATCACCTATTTAACTCATCCCCCCAACCTACCCTCCAATAACCATCAGTTTGTTCTCTATAGTTGAGTCTTTATAATTTCTACACAGTTGTTTCTGCATGTTTTAGTATTTAGATTTTAATGGAACACTATCAATGTGTGAAGACATGGAGTCAAAGAGACAAGATAGCATTCTGGCAATAGAAGAATGATTGATCAGTGTTCAACTTGATAAAGACCTTGACTGAGACGCCTGGGTGGCTCAGCGGTTTAGCGCTTGCCTTCGGCCCAGTGTGTGATCCTGGAGTCCCGGGATCGAGTCCCACATCAGGCTCCCTGCAGGGAGCCTGCTTCTCGGCCTGTGTCTCTCTCTCTGTGTCTCTTATGAATAAATAAATAAATAAAATATTAAAAAAAAAAACTTTGATTTTGATCCAGGTTATTATGAGGGAACAATGGAGGATCTTTCTACTTTAGTTCAAAATGCGTATCATAATATTGACACCTGGTTCACCATGAGCTTTTTTCCAGATTCCATTTTAAGTGAGATACCAACTTTTACATTTATTTAAATAAAATAAAGAAATCAACAAAAATGATCATGTGTAACAAAAAGAATTGTGCATTTTCTCTCATGCCTGCAACTTGAAACAATAATGAAAGATATTTAAAGCTACAAATTTCCTTCCAAGACAAAATTTTTTATTTATTCAATTTTTATTCTTGTCCCAGCCATTTCTGTTTCTTCCCTAGACCAGAAATTTTCTGTTATTAAAATAGGTTCCTGACCATCAGTTTCCTAACAGGTCTTTTGATAAAAGCATTTTCTATATTCCTTCAGAGCAGCCATAAATTCTCCTGAACAAAATAGCCACAGTGTCCATGATACTGTGTTAATGACAGAATTTTTATTGCTATCCAAGTGGCTCCATTCACCTCCTGCCAGATAGCACTCTTCAATTTCCCTTTGGCAATATTTAGTCAATTAAAGGCAAATTGGCTTATGTGGGAAAAGAACTGTAAAAATTTAAAAGGAAATTATTGTGCACCATTCATCTCTGTATATCTAGCTTCTAGCAGTGTCTGTCATAAACTGAGCACTCAGTAAGTCTTTTTTTTTTTTTTTTTTTTTTTTTTTTTTAAATTTTTTTTTTATTTATTTATGATAGAGAGAGAGAGAGAGAGAGAGAGAGAGAGGCAGAGACACAGGCAGAGGGAGAAGCAGGCTCCATGCACCAAGAGCCCGATGTGGGATTCGATCCCGGGTCTCCAGGATCGTGCCCTGGGCCAAAGGCAGGCGCTAACCCGCCGCGCCACCCAGGGATCCCTCAGTAAGTCTTGAAACAAAATAAATTTTAGAAATTGGAAAAGAGCATTGAAAAAACAGAATTCTCTCTTATTTCAGTTTCTCTGCTCAGCAAGTTTGGGATAAGAAAGATCCAGTTGAATAATTTAGTGACACATGCCCTTTTTAATGTTATGAAAGCTTTATAATAATAAAGAAGTTTAGAAATATCTCATCATGGATCATGTAAAAATAACCAGATTTAGGCAATTCTAGGTATGTGTCTCAGAAGCAAATTGTTCTTTGATTTGAAAACATGATAAATATCAGGAAAAATCCAAATGTTTAGGAAACAACTCAAACCATAAGTTTTATACACTCACTTCTGTATTCTATAATGATTCTTATAAAAAGAAAATCATATTTTGGCATGATTTGATACAAATAACAATAATAGACAAAATATTGCATGAGTGTTTAATAATATAACTTTCTGGGTAATAAAAGGGGGTGACAGCTTTAAAGCTCTCAATAGCTTGTCAGTAGTACAGTCAGTTGGAAATAAAAATCTCAGTTAAAATTGACAATTTCGGGGCAGCCCAGGTGGCTCAGCTGTTTAGTGCCACCTTCAGCCCAGGGCCTGATCCTGGAGGCCCATGTCAGGCTCCCTGCATGGAGCCTGCTCTCCCTCTGCCTGTGTCTCTGCCTTTCTCTGTGTGTGTGTGTGTCTCTCATGAATAAATAAATAGAATCTTTAAGCAGAACAAAATAAAATAGACAGTTTCCATATAAAACAAAATTTCACCATATATTTATGTTTAAAGAAAGGAACAGCAAAAACTTTTTTATTTTTTAATTTTTTAAAGATTTATTTATTTATTCATGAGAGACACAGAGAGAGAGTGAGCTGTGGAGGTATAAGCAGAGGGAGAAGCTCAGGAATTGTAGAAGGATAACCATCTTCTTTGAAGATGTGAAAACTTTTAAACATTTTTTTCTAAATGTAGAGATAAAAATTAGTTAAGGAGAATGTTAATTTGTCAGGTGAACAGGGTGACTTCCTGCTATTAAAAAGGCATTAAGGCTAAAGGTGCTGTACATGAGCTAATTTTGTACAAGCCATGAAAGATACTAGACTCCTTCATTTTACTCCATGTCATCAAAACAGGGATTTAATTGGTTAACAATGTACTTCAATTGAGCCAATAAAAAGTATCATTGATTATAATCTCAATAGAACTATAATGGCAACCATTTTTTACTGTATTGGCAGGCAAAATTGCATTTTCTCTTCGTCTCAGGTCACTTACCACCCAAATGAGCAATTGTTAATGGAACCAGATCATTAGCTTCTGCTGTACTGATTTCCGTGTCACTGCCAGAGTGCACATTTCAATGGACAAAGAATATTATTCCAGGATGGTTTCTTCTTGTACGCGAGGAAGAAATTTGGTAAGTTTTGATAAATGGCTCCATTTATAGCATGAAGAATTACCTAACTGAAAATGCTGACCACTGAGTTGGGAAGATGAATGACTGAGAGTAAGAATGCTGATTCCTCCCTACCAAAGAAATAGAAAAAATCTAAATTATTCAAAATAAGGCAAATAATAATAGTAACAATAATTATATAATAATAATCCACATTATTATTATAGGTGATTGAGAACCTACTCTGTTCTAAGCAGCACATTAAATGATTTTACATATATTAACTTTATTAACTTTTAAACATTCATAGGTAAATACATAATTTCAAGTTTAAGGATGAAAGAAACTAAGCCCTAGAGATAATAACACACTCAACCAGAGATTACAAATGAATAGCACAAAGCTCAAACTTTTGACTGGTCAAGAGGCCACACTACTGTTGACTAAGAATGCCCCATAATATTTTTGCTCTGTTATTGTATGTGTATGTAATTCTTTGTTTGATGTTATTGATTATACAAGCAATTCTGTTTGTTGCCAGTGTCTTTTTGCTGGATTGCAAAACATTTAAAAATTAATTAGGTTATGGTAGGGAGTTAATATTTTTTCAGGAAATGGCTGAATAAATGAATGAATGATTGGCCTATAGTTTTCAGCAAGAACATAAACATTGTCTGACATTGCTAGGATCTTAAAGAAATCATACAGAGCCAAAGGAAATATTACATGCTCTGATTTTTTTCTCCCTCATTACCTCCTAAAGATCCATATATCATGTGTTAATTTAAAGGTTGAAGGTTGGGGCACTTTGAGCATCCACCTTTGGCTCAGAGCATGATCCTGGGATCTTGGGGTGGAGTTCCACACCAGGTTCCCCGCAGGGAGCCTGCTTCTCCCTCTACCTACATCTCTTCCTCTCTTTCTGTGTCTCTCATGAATAAATAAATAAAATATTTTTAAAAATAAAATAAAGATTGAAGGTTTGTGGCCACCAAGTGTTGAGCAACTCTATCAGCACAATTTTTCCAATAGCATTTGTTCACTTCAGTTCATCTCTGTGTCACATTTTGGAATTTCTCACAATATTTCAAGTATTTGTTATGGTGATCTGTGATCAGTGATCTTTGATGTTACTATCATACTGTTGTTTTCATGCCTGTTAACACATCTATTCTGTAGCCTATGGATCAAGAAGAAATTTTGACTTTCAAAAGAAATGCATTTTGAAAGGCTATGGCTGTCAAAGATAGTGATTCATCTGATGGATCTAGGCAAAGTAAATTGAAAACTTCTGGAAAGGACTTACCATTCTAGAGGCCTTAAAGAACATGTGTGATTCATGGGAAGATATCAAAACTCAATATTAACAGGAGTTTGGAAGAAGTTGATCCCAACCCTCATGGATGACTTTGAGGAGTTCAGGACTCCAGTGGAGGAAGGAACTGCAGATGTGGAGGAAATAGCAAGAGAACTAGAATTAGAAGTAGAGCCTGAAGCTGTGACTGATTGCAGCATTTTTATGATAAAACTTTAACAGATGAGGAATTGCTTCTTATGGATGGGCAGAAAAAATGGTTTCTTGAGATGGAATCCATTCCTGCTGAAAATGCTATGAAGATTTTTGAACTAACAACCAAGGACTTAGAATATTATATAAATTTAGTTGGTAAAATGTCTGCCAGGTTTGAGTGGATTGACAGCAATTCTGACAAAAAATTTTACTGTGGACAAAATGATGTCAAATAATGTTCTGTACTATAGAGAAATAATTCATGAAAGTCAGTTGATGCAGCAAACTTCATTGTTATCTTATTTTTAAAAATTGCCACAGGCACTCCAACCTTCAACAACCACCACCCTGATCTGTCAGCAGCCATTGAGGCAAAATCCTCTACCAACAAAAAGATTATGACTTGCTGGAAGCACAGATGATGGTTAACATTTTTTAGCAATAAAATATTTTAAATTAAGGTATATAGAGTGTATTTTTTAGACATAACACTATTGCACACTAAGCCTACAGAATAGTACAAGCGTAGTTTTTATATACCAAAAATTTTATTTGACTCTTTTTATTATGATACTTTATTGTGCTGGTGTGGAATGCAACCTGCAATATTTCCAAGGTATGCCTGTATCTTTTTTGTAGTTTAGATTTTTGCTTTTAGTGAACTACAATTAATTTTATAAAAATACACACTTTCACTTAGTGATTGAAAGAGCAAAAGAAAAATTTGACAAAGAGAAGGAAAACACAAATCATACAATTCATAGTGAGTACACACACATACAAACTCTACACATGCTGCTATTTTGTTATTAGCTTTTGAGACTCAAAGTGTAAGAAGTAACTGACTGCAGTAGACACACACCACAAACAAAATTATATATTATACACTTAATAAAAATTAAAGCCATGCTCTTAATCTGACAAAATATTCCACGTAGTGTTCCCTCAAGCAAATCCCTGTGTTTATTTTAATTAATTAATTTAGCAGATTTCTTTTTTCTTTACTGGATCTTCCCCACCTACTTCACCATCTTGTATACTACCTTATATTTTAAAGAAGGTTTTCCTTCCAAATCCCTGTCCTTTCCTTTGTCAACCCTGGCTGCTTGCAATGACTACATTCACAGCCAAATAGACATCAAACTGCAGTGCAGGAACAGACACCCATGTCCTATGGGCCATGGCTGGGTGGCTGGGTATTAGCAGATCAAACTTGCCTTCTCAGGCAAATGAATGTGGGCTAGGAGATACAGTTACTGGAGAAAAGTTATACTGAATACAACCAAGGGCATAGGGAAAAAATCCTGAGCTAGTTACAGAAGGAAAAATCATGCACAAACAGTGTGTTTAATGAAGAAGTAATTTTTTCAGAGGAACTAATAGAGTTCATAGGACATCTGTTAGGAGGCAACCTTTACCTACCCCTCCCACTGCCCCAGTAGTGAATCAGATGCCCCTGAGATACATAAGCCTGTGTTCCTATCATTCAAATGTATGTTGGATCTGGTAGTTGTACCGTAGTGTCTGTTTGTGCATTGTTTCATTGAATGCTTATTGAATATTTTAACATGGATTCAACCAACTATGTAAAATGTGATCTCTGCCTCAAGGGAACTTGCAGGGTAACTGAAGAAGTAAGACATTTTCCTACCAAAATAAAATATTCTTTTAATACGATGTGTCGTGGGGTTTAGAATTTCTGGCAATAGAAATAGACCTTAGAGGTTTTCTTTCTAGTGGTTTTTCTCTGTGTTCAAGGACTGGGATTCCACTGGAGTATGAATTTATACTCCTCTCAAGGGAAAGACCAAGCTCATGTAAATATTCATATCCTCACGTTTTACAGAATAGCTAGGTTGATATTAGTATCCCAAGAGCATTTGCTAGTAATTAGCAGAGCTGAGATCAGGAATAATTGTCAATATGCAGTATAAAGTAATACGTGCTACCTGGTTTCAAAAGGGAGAGGCATTTGATCAATACACATATAGCACTAAAACATGTCCTAATCATTTTGGAAGCTAAGTTCTAAATTTCTCAGTTATCCATAAGTGCATAAACAATATTAAGGATTTGAAAATATTTAATTTTAGAATATTTAGTAGGAACTGAATTTGCTCTTTAATTTTCCTGTCATGAGGGGTCAAAAAAATGTTATTCTGGGCACAGTCTCTTTTCAGGATTAGCCTAAGTTATATGAAATTAAGAAGGCACAGATTATATACAAAGCCATATGATTGACTTCAAAGGCAAAAACAAATGACTTTGGAGTTATCTACTTTTTTTGTAGCTTATTTCCACTAGCAAAGATTATTAAGAATTAGCATTCTTTCATTTTCAATGGATTTTTAAAACTAATTTTCTCAAGAAGTTGAATAGATTTAAAGTAGAGGTGGAGGGTAGAATGACCAAAGAGAACAGTATTTTATACCCTCAAATATTTTTTATATGGGCTTTATGCACTCATTTCCTTAAAAATGTTAATAAAACAAAAGTGATTTGACACATGTTTCTTGGGCCAGATTTACTGTTCAAATTCAGCATTTACCACTCAAGCATAGGAAAACAAATTCCCTAACTTCTCTACTTTTAATAAACTCCTGTGAAATATAGGAATTAGAGTGGCATCGGTCTTTTTAGAAGATTAAAATTGTATGTTTAAAGTACTTAAACACACAACTCCAAATGCTTAGCAAACACTGATAAGATGGTAGAGATTAATATGAAGCATCACATACCTACAAGGCATCATATTAGGTATTGTGAATAAAGAGATAAACTAAAATGTCTCAAGATTATGGAAGAAAATACAAATATTAATTGCTTTTCAAAATATTTAGAAAAGCTGAACTTTCATAAATTTACTTCGGAGTGGTGGAGGGGATGGAGAGAAATTTATTTTAAACTAACATATAAACAATGTTATAATGATAAACTGTGTGTATGTGTTTTCTAATTTGTTTGAAAAGACCAAAAGGAAAAATACAATGTTATTAGACTAGGTATTATGAGAGCACAGTAAGTGGGTAGTTTGGCTTGTTCTGAAAATTTAGGGTTGAAAGCTCTGGAAAGTGCCTATTGATTGAAATTTTTCACAAATGCTCCAATTCTTCTTAGAACCTGGATATAGGTCAATTGAAGACTGAGGGAGGATTCTCAGGGTCCTCAGGTACAGATATTGAAAAATATACAAGCTGGTTTGTCCTACTCAGCTTGGGCTACAATAAGAAAATACTATAGACTGGGTGGCTTAAACAACAAATATTTATTTCTCATAGTTCTGGAGACTGAGAAGTCTAAGGTCAAGATGCTCATAGATTTGGTTCCTGGTGAGGCTGTCTGCCTGGCTTGTGGATGGCCACCTTCTTGCTCTATCTTCACAGAGCTGAGAGGAAGATTTGGTGTTGCCTGCTTTTCTTATAAGGGCACTAATTTCATCATGCGACTTTGTCCTTCATGGCCTCGTCTAAACCTAATTAATTCCCAAAGGCCCACCTTTTTTACATAATTACATTTGGGATCAGGGCTTCAAATTATGAATTTTGGAGGCACATAAGTGTTTGGTCCATTATTATGGACCTTAAATATCACTACATTTTTTTCTTTCCTAGGTTTAATACTTTTTTTTCCCCCCTCTTACTTGCTTTGGTCTTTTTCAGCTGTCAGGCATGCCTGTATAGAATATCTCAGAAAATGAAAATTATACACATCTGAATTGCTTTTCGTAGCTGTCAAAACTTGAGTTTAACTTACTGAGCTATTTAAGAGCAATAAATGCATTTTATTCCATTGTTTGTTTAATGTTGTACAGGATATTTGGGAAATAGATGCAATTAATAAATCACTTTGGAATTAAAATCAGTTGTTCTATTTAACAAATATTTATTGAGTGTCTTCATGATAGGACTATGAATGTGCTAAAGGTAAAAACTGGAAAATAATACAATTTCTGCGTTCAAAGAATTTTTTTTTATTGGAGTTCAATTTGACAACATATAGCAAAACACCCAGTGCTCATAGTAAGTCAATGAACCCCTCAGTGCCCGTCACCCAGTCACCCCAACCCCCTGCACCCACCTTCCTTCCACCACCCCTTGTTTGTTTCCAGAGTTAGGTGTATCCGATGTTCTGTTACCCTCACTGATATTTCCCACTCATTTTCTCTCCTTTCCCCTTTATTCCCTTTCACTATTTTTTATATTTCCCAAATGCATGAGACCATATAATGTTTGTCCTTCTCCGACTGACTTACTTCACTCAGCATAATACCCTCCAGTTCTATTCATGTTGAAGCAAATGGTGGGTATTTGTCATTTCTAATGGCTGAGGAATATTCCATTGTATACATAGACCACATCTTCTTTATCCATTCATCTTTCGATGGACACCGAGGCTCCTTCCACAGTTTGGCTATTGTGGACATTGCTGCTAGAAACATCGGGGTGCACGTGTCCCGGAGTTTCACTGCATCTGTATCTTTGGGGTAAATCCCCAGCAGTGCAATTGCTGGGTCGTAGGGCGCTTCTATTTTTAACTCTTTGAGGAACCTCCACACAGTTTTCCAGAGTGGCTGCACCAGTTCACATTCCCACCAACAGTGTAAGAGGGTTCCCCTTTCTCCGCATCCTCTCCAACATTTGTGGTTTCCTGCCTTGTTAATGTTCCCCATTCTCACTGGTGTGAGGTGGTATCTCATTGTGGTTTTGATTTGTATTTCCCTGATGGCAAGTGATGCAAAGCATTTTCTCATGTGCTTGTTGGCCATGTCTATGTCTTCCTCTGTGAGATCTCTGGTCATATCTTCTGCCCATTTCATGATTGGATTGTTTGTTTCTTTGCTGTTGAGTTGAATAGGTTCTTTATAGATCTTGGAAACTAGCCCTTTATCTGATACGTCATTTGCAAATATCTTCTCCCATTCTGTAGGTTGTCTTTTAGTTTTGTCGACTGTATCCTTTGCTGCGCAGAAGCCTTTTATCTTGATGAAGTCCCAATAGTTCATTTTTGCTTTTGTTTCCCTTGCCTTCATAAATGTATCTTGCAAGAAGTGGCTCTGACCAGTTCAAAAAGGATGTTGCCGGTGTTCTCCTCTAGGATTTTGATGGAATCTTGTCTCACATTGAGATCTTTCATCCATTTTGAGTTTATCTTTGTGTCTGGTGAAAGAGAGTGGTCTAGTTTCATTCTTCTGCATGTGGATGTCCAATTCTCCCAGCATTTATTGAGGAGACTGTCCTTTTTCCAGTGGATAGTCTTTCCCGATGTGTTGAATATTAGTTGACCATAGAGTTGAGGGCCCATTTCTGGATTTTCTATTCTATTCCATTGATCTATGTGTCTGTTTTTGTGCCAGTACCACACTGTCTTGATGATCACAGCTTTGTAGTACAACCTGAAGTCTGGCATTGTGATGCCCCCAGCTATGGTGTTGTTTTCTTTTTTTTTTTTATATTCCCCTGGCTATTCAGGGTCTTTCTGATTCCACACAAATTTTAAGATAATTTGTTCCAATTTTCTGAAGAAAGTCCATGGTATTTTGGTTTTTTTTTAAATAAAATAATTTTTATTGGTGTTAAATTTACCAACATACAGAATAACACCCAGTGCTCATCCCGTCAAATGTCCCCCTGAGTGCCTGTCACCCACTAACCCCCACCCCCGCCCTCCTCCCCTTCCACCACCCCCAGTTCGTTTACCAGAGTTAGGAGTCTTTATGTTCTGTCTCCCTTTCTGATATTTCCTACCCATTTCTTCTCCCTTCCCCTATATTCCCTTTCACTATTATTTATATTCCCCAAATGAATGAGAACATATAATGTTTGTCCTTCTCCGACTGACTTACTTCACTCAGCATAATACCCTCCAGTTCCATCCACGTTGAAGCAAATGGTGGGTATTTGTCATTTCTAATGGCTGAGTAATATTCCATTGTATACATAAACCACATCTTCTTTATCCATTCATCTAATGATGGACGCCGAGGCTCCTTCCACAGTTTGGCTATTGTGGACATTGCTGCTTTAAACATCGGGGTGCACGTGTCCCGGCGTTTCATTGCATCTGAATCTTTGGGATAAATCCCCAACAGTGCAATTGCTGGGTTGTAGGGCAGGTCTATTTTTAACTCTTTGAGGAACCTCCACACAGTTTTCCAGAGTGGCTGCACCAATTCACATTCCCACCCACAGTGTAAGAGGGTTCCCCTTTCTCCGCATCCTCTGCAACATTTGTGGTTTCCTGCCTTGTTAATGTTCCCCATTCTCACTGGTGTGAGGTGGTATCTCATTGTGGTTTTGATTTGTATTTCCCTGATGGCAAGTGATGCGGAACATTTTCTCATGTGCTTGTTGGCCATGTCTATGTCTTCCTCTGTGAGATTTCTCTTCATGTCTTTTGCCCATTTCATGATTGGATTGTTTGTTTCTTTGCTGTTGAGTTTAATAAGTTCTTTATAGATCTTGGAAACTAGCCCTTTATCTGATAGGTCATTTGCACATGTCTTCTCCCATTCTGTAGGTTGTCTTTTAGTTTTGTTGACTGTATACTTTGCAGTGCAAAAGCTTCTTATCTTGATGAAGTCCCAATAGTTCATTTTTGCTTTTGTTTCTTTTGCCTTCATGGATGTATCTTGCAAGAAGTTACTGTGGCCGAGTTCAAAAAGGGTGTTGCCTGCGTTCTTCTCTAGGATTTTGATGGAATCTTGTCTCACATTTAGATCTTTCATCATTTTGAGTTTATCTTTGTGTCTGGTGAAAGAGAGTGGTCTAGTTTCATTCTTCTGCATGTGGATGTCCAATTTTCCCAGCACCATTTATTGAAGAGACTGTCTTTCTTCCAATGGATAGTCTTTCCTCCTTTATTGAATATTAGTTGGCCATAAAGTTCAGGGTCCACTTCTGGGTTCTCTATTCTGTTCCATTGATCTATGTGTCTGTTTTTGTGCCAGTACCACACTGTCTTGATGACCACAGCTTTGTAGTACAACCTGAAATCTGGCATTGTGATGCCCCCAGCTATGGTTTTCTTTTTTAAAATTCCCCTGGCTATTCGGGGTCTTTTCTGATTCCACACAAATCTTAAAATAATTTGTTCTAACTCTCTGAAGAAAGTCCATGGTATTTTGATAGAGATTGCATTAAACGTGTAAATTGCCCTGGGTAACATTGACATTTTCACAATATTAATTCTTCCAATCCATGAGCATGGAATATTTTTCCATCTCTTTGTGTCTTCCTCTATTTCTTTCAGAAGTGTTCTATAGTTTTTAGGGGATAGATCCTTTATCTCTTTAGTTAGGTTTATTCCTAGGTATCTTGTGCTTTTGGGGGAATTGTAAATGGGATTGACTCCTTAATTTCTCTTTCTTCAGTCTCATTGTTAGTGTATAGAAATGCCACTGACTTCTGGGCATTGATCTTGTATCCTGCCACAGTGCGGAATTACTGTATGAGTTCTAGCAATCTTGGGGTGGAGTCTTTTGGGTTTTCTGCGTACAGTATCATGTCATCTGCAAAGAGGGAGAGTTTGACTTCTTCTTTGTCAATTTGAATGCCTTTTATTTCTTTTTGTTGCCTGGTTGCTGAGGCTAGGACTTCTAGTACTATCGAAGAGTAGTGGTGAGAGTGAACATCCCTGTCACGTTCCTGATCTTAGGAAAAAGGCTCCCAGTGCTTCCCCATTGAGAATGATATTTGCTGTGGGCTTTTCGTAGATGGCTTTAAAGATGCTGAGGAATGTTCCCTCTATCCCTACACTCTGAAGAGTTTTGATCCGGAATGGATGCTGTACTTTGTCAAATGCTTTCTCTGCATCTATTGAGAGGATCATATGGTTATTGTTTTTTCTCTTGTTGATATGATCTATCATGTTGATTGCATTAAGAGTGTTGAACCAGACTTGCATCCCAGGGATAAATCCCACTTGGTCAAGGTGAATAGTCTTCTTAATGTACTGTTTGATCCTATTTGCTAGTATCTTGTTGAGAATTTTTGCATCCATGTTCTTCAAGGATATTGGTCGATAATTCTCCTTTTTGGTAGGGTCTTTGTCTGGTTTTGAAATAAAGCGATGCTGGCCTCATAGAACCAGTTTGGAAGTATTCCATCACTTACTATCTTTCAGAACAGCTTTAGTAGAATAGGTATTGTTTTTTCTTTAAACATTTGATAGAATTCCCCTGGGAAGCCATCTGGCTCTGGACTTTTGTGTCTGGGGAGGTTTTTGATGACTGCTTCAATTTCCTCCCTCGTTATTGGCCTGTTCAGGTTTTCTATTTTTTCCTGTTCCAGTTTTGGTGTTTTGTGGTTTTGCAGAAATGCGTCCATTTCTTCTAGATTGCCTAACTTATTGGCGTATAGCTGTTCATAATATGTTTTTAAAATCGTTTGGACTTCCTTGGTATTGGTGGTAAAATTTTCTTTTTCATTTGTGATTTAATTAATTAGAGTCTTTTCTCTTTTGTTTTTAGTAAGGCTGTCTAATGGTTTATCTATATTATTAATTCTTTCATAAACCAACTCCTGGTTTTGTTGATCTGTTCCACAGTTCTTCTGGTCTCTATTTCATTGAGTTCTGCTCGAATCTTTATTAACTCTCTTCTTCTGCTGGGTGTAGGTTTTATTTGCTGCTCTCTCTCCAGTTCGTTTAGGTTTGAGGTTAGCTTATGTATTTGAGTTTTTTCCAGTTTTTTGAGGGATGCTTGTATTGCAATGTATTTCCCTCTCTGGACTGATTTTGCTGCATCCCAAAGATTTTTAATGGTTGTATCTTTGTTCTCGTTAGTTTCCACAAATCTTTTCAATTCTTCTCTAATTTCCTGGTTGACCCTTTCATCTTTTAGCAGGATGGTCATTAACCTCCACGTGTTTGGATTTCTTCCGAATTTCTTCTTCTGATTGTGTTCTAGTTTCAAAGCATTATGGTCTGAAAATATGCAGGGGACAATCCCAATCTTTTGGTATCAGTTAAGACCTGATTTGTGACCCAGTATGTTGTCTATTCTGGAGAAAGTTCCATGTGCACTTGAGAAGAATGTGTATTCAGTTGCATTTGGATGGGAAGTTCAGTAAATACCTGTGAAACCATCTGGTCCAGTGTATCATTTAAAGCTCTCGTTTCTTTGGAGATGTTGTGCTTAGAATATCTGCCATTTGCAGAAAGTGCTGTGTTGAAGTCTCCCAGTATAAGTGTATTATTATCTAAGTACATCTTTACTTCGGTTATTAATTGATTGATATACTTGGCAGCTCCCACATTAGGGGCATAAATATTCATGATTTTTAGGTCCTCTTATTGGATAGATCCTTTAAGTATGATATAGGGTCCCTCTTCATCTCTTACTACAGTCCTTGGGATAAACCTTAATTTATCTGATACGAGGTTTGCTACCCCTGCTTTTGTTTGAGGACCATTTGAGTGGTAAATGGTTCTCCAACCTTTCATTTTCATGCTGTAGGTGTCCTTAGGTCTAAAATGAGCCTTTTGTAGACAACAAATAGATGGGTCTTGCTTTTTTATCCAGTCTGAAACCCTGCATCTTTGATAGGATCATTAAGCCCATTCACATTCAGAGTTACTATTGAAAGATAAGAATTTAGTGTCATCATAATACCTATTCAGTCCCTGTTTTTGTGGATTGTTTCTTTGGACTTCCTCTTTCTTTTACAGAGTCCCCCTTACTATTTCTTGCAGAGCTGCTTTGGTGGTCACATATTCTTTCAGTTTCTGCCTATCTTGGAAGCTCTTTATCTCTCCTTCTATTTTGAATGACAGCCTTGCTGGAGAAAGTATTTTTGGCTGCATGTTCTTCTCATTTAGGACCCTGAATATATCCTGCCAGCCCTTTCTGGTCTACCATGTCTCTATGGAGAGGTCTGCTGTTAATCTAATATTTTTCCCCATATAATTTAGGGATCTCTTGTCTCTTGCTGCTTTAAGGGTTTTTTTCTTTATCTTTTGAGTTTGCAAGTTTCACAATAAATGTTGGGGTGTTGAATGGCTTTTATTGATTTTAGGGGGGAATCTCTCTATCTCCTGGATCTGAATGCCTGTTTCCCTCTCCAAGTTAGGAAAGTCCTCAGCTATGATTTGTTCAAATACGCTTTCTGGTCCTCTGTCTCTTTCGCTGCCCTCTGGAACCCCAATTAAACATAGATTTTTTTCCTTCTGAGGCTGTAATTTCTTTTCCTTAACTTTTCCTCATGGTCTTTTAATTGTTTTTCTCTTTTTCCCTCAGCTTCCTTCCTTGCCATCAACTTGTCTTCTATGTCACTCACTCTTTCTTTTACCTCATTAACCCTCATCATTAGGACCTCCTGTTTGGATTGCATCTCATTTAATTGATTTTTAGTTTCAGCCTGATTAGATCTAAATTCTACAGTCATGAAGTCTCTTGAATCCTTTATGTTTTCCAGAGGTACCAGTAGCTTTAGAATTGTGCTTCTGAATTGGCTTTCTAACATCAAATTTTAATCCAGATTCTGAAACTTGTGGGAGAGAGTACTGTTTCTGATTCTTTCTTTTGTGGTGAGTTCTTTCTAATCATTTTGCTTAGTGCAGAGTGGCTAAAAACAAGTTGTAGTGGCAAAAGGAAGAAAAAAAAAGAGAAAAAAAGAAACAAAAAAAACAAAAAATCAAACAAAAACAAACAAACAAAAAAACAAAAACAAGGAGCGGTATCCTCTGGTTCTATATATTGTAAATCCCTCTACTTCCCCTGCTGCTTTCCAGTGCTGCTGGGTCAAGAACTTGCTCTTCCCCTGTCCTTCCAGCTGGTCTTCTGGGGGAGGGGCCCGCTGTGCTGATTCTCAGGCGTGTGCACCTGGGGGAGCTGTTCCGCCCCCTGCCAGGTGCATGGCTCAGTGGAAGCTGTTTATTTTGTGAGGCTCTTGTTCCCTCGTGGCCCCAGTCCATCCCAGCCACAGGGTGACACCAGGAGGAACAACCACACTGGTGGCAGTCAGCTCCCCAGCCCTGGAGTCAGCTCCTCGAGTAACTACCACAGTCTCCCAGTGTGCACTGGCTTAGGTGCTCCCGGGAGTAGGGGCGCTAACCTACACAGCTTGGGGGCACCTGGTGGCAGGACCATCCTCGCTGTCCTGTGCCCTCCCTGCCTCCGTCTATCCCGGGGGGAGCGCAGGATCGTGGACTGTGTCCCCCGGTGCCCGTGGATCCGGGGCCTGTGCTGCTGGAATTGCTCCCAGGGCCGCACAGGCCTGTCTGTGTGGAGCTGCTGCCTGAGCTTCTCCCGAGGCCCCGCCGGGTGTGCGCTCCAGCCCTTTACCTCGCTCAGCCGGCAGTGTGTGGCTCACTGTCCTCTGGGGCACACTTCCTCTGCTAGTGACCCCAGGAGCCTGGAGGCTCCACTGTCCCTCCTGGGATCTTGCCTGAATTCCCTGCGAACATCTTTCCATCTGGGAAGAATCTGGTGCGATTTTTAAAGTTCCTGCTTCTCCCGGGTTGGCTTTCCTGTCCTGGTGACTGTCCCCGCCCCCCTCAGCCTCGCTCCTGGTGCCCACCCCCCTTGATTCATTCTTTCTTTCTTTCTCTTTCTTTCTTTCTTTCTTTCTTTCTTTCTTTCTTTCTTTCTTTCTTCTCTTCTTTCTTTTCTTTCTTTTTCTTTCTTTCTTCTTTCTTTCTTTCTTTCTTTCTCTTTCTTTCTTTCTTTCTTTTTTTCTTTCTTTCTTCCTTTCTTTCTTCCTTTCTTTCTCTTCTTTCTTTCTTTCTTTCTTCTTTCTCTTTCTTTCTTCTTTCTTTCTTTCTTTCTTTCTTTCTTTCTTTCTTTCTTTCTTTCTTCTTTCTTTCTCTTTCTTTCTTTCTTTCTTTCTTTCTTTCTTTCTCTCTCTCTCTCTCTCTCTCTCTCTCTTCTTTCTTTCTTTCTTTCTTTCATTCTTTCTTTCTTTTTCTTCTTTCTTTCTTTTTCTTTCTTCTTTCTTTCTTTCTTTCTTTCTTTCTTTCTTTCTTTCTTTCTTGTTTTCTTCTTTCTTTCTTTCTTCCTTGTTAGAAGTGCAAACTCTTTTTTCTGTAGCTTTCCAGCTGTTCTCTCTTTGAATCTCAGGCCAAATTTGTAGGTTTTCAGGACGATTTGAAAGTTATGTAGGTGAGTTGGTGGGGACAGGTGAGTTGGGGACCCTACTCTTCCGCCGTCTTCTCAAGGAGTTTATAATTGAATATAGAGACAGACATATAAATTAAAAATGTATGCAAAGCAAGATGGGGTAGCTGGTTTAAAAATGGCAAACCAGGGAGAAAGACAAGGTATAATATGTTAATCAATCTGGATCAGAAAGGATTTCTCAAAGAAAAATCAGATATGGCTTTAAAAATGAATAGAATTGTAGTGGTCTGTAACACCAAGTGTAGGTAATGTACAGGCTCACAGATGTTAGCACAAAGGTGCAAGGGCCTTAAAATGATACTATATGCTGCTTATCCCTTAATATCTTTTAAAATATAATATTTGATAGAAATTTTAAAAGGTATAGCTAAGTTTAAAATACAATTATGATCCTACACTTTACTAATAATTTCAAACTTGTATAAAAATTTGGGTCAGAAATCTCTTATGAGATTTAACTTGATATTTTACATTTGTGGTAATCACCTTAAGGTAATGGATGCTACAATTAAGACAAAAAAGAGAAAAAACATCCTATGCTACAAAAAAGGAACAGACTTAGTAACTTCAGAGTTCTAATGCTTTTTCTTCCCAATTTGAAAAAAAAAGTAATGTAGGCTATTTATAAAAAAAAAAAAAAGAAGAGAGATACAGCTGAATTTATACCTTATTTTTAAAAAATATACTTATTTAAAAAAATAAGGTATAAATCAATGTTTTAAATGCTAAAATTAATATTTTGTATAATACAAACTTAAGCCAGTATTCAATTACAACTGTATCCAATTAAGCCAGTATTCAATAATATACTTAGAATTTGCAAGTAACTATTTTCTGTTGTGCCCAAGATTGCGAATCCGAGAAACCACCAAGGAGTCGACACCGATGCAAGTACATGAGGGTTTATTAGCAAGCTCGAGCTTGGGTCCAAGTATACCTGACACAGCAGAGCAGGGACTTGGACCCCGAAGTGGGTTACAGCTGGGTTCTTCATAGGCTGGTCTAGGGGATTTCCAGAAGGGATGGAAGAATTCTAAGATGGGACTTTCTACCACTGGCGTGGGCTCTGTTATCTTTCTGATATGGGATTCTCTGCCGAGGGCAATTCTGAGCTCTGTTGTCTTTCTGATATGGGATTACCTGCCCAGGACATTGAGGACATTCTGCAGTTTTTCCCGTAAAGTTCAGCTCTTATTCACGGGGGCCTAAGATGGCTGTACTTGTGCTAATGCTAAACTTTAGGTGGGATGGCCTTAATTTTTCTCAGCCTCCACATTTCCCAGATCATGAAATTTTAATTTCCTTTCAATAAAATATCATTTCAGATCATCTAAACCTATTAAATACCTATTAAATTCAATGTAAAGTCCTATATTTCAACAATGGTTATGTTTTGTTTAAATGTCATGATAATAAACTTGGAAGCCTAGTGTAAAAATGAATAGGATTTTTATAGATAAAGTAGAAATGGCTGATGGTACTATATGAAAAAGGATATAAATGAATGGAAATGTTTGGCTAAAAGCCAAATGGAGAAAAGTAAAGCTTGTGCCAGAACATAAACTTGGAAGTATAGCTTACAACCAGATTGAGGAAATACTATTCTGAAAAGCTTTTTCTGTGGGTAATGAGAGCAATTGAAAGTTTTAGGGGATCGAGAGAAACATGATATTAGCCCACTTTTAGCAAGATAAATCAGAAGGTAGGATGACAAATAGATTGAAAAGAGGTAGAATAGTTATAGTTCAATAATCAGAGAAATATAATTGAAATAGGAACTACTATAATGACACAGAGAAGGAGAAGGAGAAGAGCAGATAAAAGTGCTCTTACATGATAGAAATAGTGCTTGGTAACTAAATTATTTTAGAAGGAGAGGTATTAAATACAACCTTTCAATTTTTAGCTTGGTTAACATGAAAGATGATTATTGCTACTAATTAAGATAGGAAACAAATAAATAAAAATGATAAAACAGCTAATACTCCTATAGAGATGTCCATGGGCTCAGTGTTCAAGCCCCATAACAAACTTCTGTCAAATATGCTCTTGTTATCCCCATTTCTCAGATGAAAAAGCTAAGGCTCAGGGAGGTTAAGATGTCTGTCCAGCCAGAGTAAAAGAAGTAGTTAAAATCACAGCTGGGACCCAAACTCCTGTGGTCTTACACCCTAGTCCTGGTGGTTAATCATTATGCCATTCTGTTTCCCCCAAAAGAAAGCGGAAGTAGCCTAGGGTGAGAAGCAGTTGAGTTTTTAAGGTGCTAAATTTGCAGTATTGTCTAGGAATTAATGTGGGAATACCTGACAAGCATTTTGTGGAAATTAGAGTCTCTTGTTGAAGAAAATGGTTTAAGCATGGACCAGTCAATAGTGTTATCTCTGAAAACCGAGGTTATAGGTACCTAGAAAATCAACGAAAACTGTAAAGAATTTTTGTTTTTATGTTTGTTTGTTTTTTTTCACTTGACCTAAAAATATAAAGCATATGTGATGAGCTTTTTCTATTGATAGGTAACTATTTTACAGTTTCATAAATCTAAATCCTATTTTCCTTTATTCTCTAGTTTAGCTAAAAATAACAGTAAAAATATGAGATTTAGTCTTGATAGGTAAGAATTTTAATCTGATTAAAGAAAGACTACTTCCTCAGATATGATTGTATATGAATATAAAATTCCCTTTGAACTCTAGCTGGCCTCTCTCCTTGGTAGCAATCTTAAGCTGAACCCTCACTCATCACATTTCCTTCTCCTGGCATATTGCTATCTATTGCTGTGGAAAGATAGGCACTTCAAGAAAAAGCACATCAGTTAAGCATCAATTGCAATTTAATGAGCCAAGGTATCTGAATGATAGTCTACAATGACATTATAAATCTTTTCTTTAGATTGTTGGGGGAATATGATGCATCTCACTGAAAATCTCTAATGTGGATTTAGTTATCAATAATCTTTTCATGAAAGAACCAATTGAACAGATAGATATATTTGGAGAGCAAGTAGCCCAAAATGAAAGTAAAAATGCAATTATGTATGAGCTCAATATTGGGGTAACATAGTCTGTTGTGAAAGAGATAAGACAGAGAGATGGAAAGAGGGAGGGATGGAGAAAGTGAATTAATTTTAACACATGAATCACAAATGCTGTGTTATTTTTCTGTCTTCTTTAGTAAATGCTCACATCATTCCATCTCCAATCAAGTGAGTAGCAGGTGGCATTTTTATGTGGCTGAATGAGAAGACTCAATCAGCCAAGCGGGTAATAGCTTCCTGTAAGCCTAGTCAGTCTTATCCAGAGATAGCAAAAGCTGCTATGCCTACATAACTGAGTTTAAATATGATACACTCACTCATTTTTCTCTCAGTTATACTATATGTTCCAATGTTGGCTTTGCACATGGGAAGAGATGATTCAAATAGGGTGTAGGAAAGATTGTAAATTCAGGGGCACAGAAAAGAGGCACCATAGCTCCTTCATCCCCAGACATCTATTTAAGATGGCACACACTCTTGAAATTCATAGGTAATATCAGGCATTTGTCATGGAAATGAAAACTTAGAAACTAACTTCTTAATAAGGTTTTAATTATTAGTAGAGAATGTTCCCAGAAATAAGGAATTGCTTGTAAGATACAGAGAGGAGAGATAAAGATAAAATCTCTGGATGGCCTGAAGGAGGAGAAAGTAGAGGTGCTGACTCCTGATTATTTTATACTCTATTGATTCATATTCATTTATTCAACACAAATTAATTGAGCACCTACTGTATATCCCGCACTGTACATAGTACTAGAGGTTCAAATTTCTATTCTCAAAGAGCTTACATACTGGTAGAGTCTTTGAGGAAAGGACAGAAAGAAGGTGCAATTAATAACATAAAATAAATGAATAATTAAAATATAAGATATGTTGGATGGTTCAAAGCAATATGGAGAACAACAGTGGAGGGAAAGTAGTGAGGCCTAAAATTTCAAATACAGTGTTTGTAGGAAGTTCCATTGCCAAGAGGACATTTGAACAAAGACCAAGAGTATGTGAGAGAATAAGCCACTTACACATCTAGGGAAAGCATTTTAGGGACAAAGAAAAACATGCAAAGCCTTGAGTCAAGAGTGGGTCTAGCATATCTGAGGGGCAGCAAGAACAATATGGCTAGAGCAGAGTGAATGTAGCAGGTAAAATAGGAAGTATTGAGATTGGAGAATGAGAGGACTGACAGCTCCTGTAGAACTTGGTAGAGTGCTGTAAATGATTTGTTTTTATTTTGAATGACACTGAAATTATGCTTCTAAGTTGCAAATAGACTGTGGGGGGACAAGAATGGGAGCAGGGAGATATGTTAGGAGGTAATTGCATTAATCCCGATGAGAGATAATAGTGACATGAATCTGGGAGATAATGGTGGAGGTGGAGACCTATGATCAGATTCTAGATGTATCTGGATCAGGGATGTTGATGGATATGAAAACTTAAAAGTGGAAGTGGTTAATTAGGATCTGGGTCATTTATAATACAGCATAAGGGAAGGCGGGGGAAGACAGAATACGTTGTGCAAATGCAGAGAGCCTTGAGTAAAAGTGGTATTAGAAACGTGTGGAAGCGAAGTAGAAAACAAAATCTTCAGTTGAGGATGAGCATGAGGGGAAGGTTTTGGAGAAGAGAGAGAGTGTGTGAAATAGTCATCTAGGGGCATGGAGATCAGGAAATAACAGTCTTCGGAATATAATCATGAAATTAAAGTGACATTAGTTAGCAGTAGTGTGTTTTCCTCTAACTGATCAGCTGATGAGGTACAGTTGTGTGTGGATACATAGATGTATCTGCAGTAGGGATTTGTTAATCAAGTATAAGGAATGAAAGAAACCCAAAGTAATTGATGGTATATACAAGGAAGTAATTTTAATGATAGGGAATGAAATTTAAGCTGGTTAAGAAGTGAAATGAATGTAGGATGAGGCATATGGACAAGATATACCAAGTCAATATTCCCTTTGCTCTAAATCCCAGGGCCAGATAATTCACAACTTGGAACCACCTCTCTACTCCAGAGACCACTAAAATTGTTAAAACTACTCAAACCTAAATTCACTCAGCTTATCTATTCTGTTTTGTCCATTCCTTCCCTCACTAAGCCCAATAAAGCCTCTCTCTCCATGCTTTTCCTTTTCCTTTTTCTGCCTCCTGACCCATCTAGTACTTCTGTATGCGACCCTGTTTAGTGTGGTGTGTGCACTTCCCTTGAGAACTAGAAATAGCAAACTATCTTTTTGAATGCAGTTGTCACCTAATTTGTTGGCCTTACCATGCCTGAATGAAACCAAAATCCCTAGTACCTTTTAATACAGTAGGTACAAAATATAACAGGAGTATTTGAGTGAAAATGATAGTGGGTTAGGATATAAAATCTTTTAAACACAAGATGATGAAAACTAGAATTTATAGATAAGTATAGTAAATAGAAGTAGTTAGTGTCATGATCTTACAGTATAAGATTCAAAAAATGTGGTTTATAAGGAGAATGGGGTAAGAATGGTCTAAAATTGGCAATGAAGATCATGGAACGGGGATCCCTGAGTGGCTCAGCGGTTTAGCACCTGCCTTTGGCCCAGGACGTGATCTTGGAGTCCCAGGATCGAGTCCTGCATCAGGCTCCCTGCATGGATCCTGCTTCTCCCTCTGCCTGTGTCTCTGCCTCTCTTTCTCTCTCTCTCTCTATCTCTCACAAATAAATAAATAAAATCTTAAAAAAAAAAGATCATGGAACATACCTGGCTACCAACTAGAAAACAAGAGTGCAGTTATCTTTCACTTCAGAAGGCTGACAAGGGAGAAAAGTCTTCTGAGAGAACCAGATTTCTGTTGGAAGGCAGAGGCAAAGGAAACATTAAGAGAAGAGATTAAAGGCATGAATAAGGATGTTTCTGATGAATGACAACAAGCTCCACAGGACATAGTGAGAAGGGGATTTTAAGAAGTGGAGAATAGTGGGAGATTGGTTTAGAAAAAGTAATATAATAACGGAGGGGATTATATTAATATTATAATTACATAATAATGTCAGGACTAGAATGTGGGTGATAGGTATAATTTGAGAAATGATTTTTTAAAGGTGACTAATGAAAATAGGGACAAAGGCACAATAGCATTAGTGCCAATGGTCTCTAAGCAAATGCAGTGATGACAGGCTAGCCTGTTGGAGGGCAGTATGAGAGAGGATCTCTCTTGAGTAACATGGAATTAAAGACCCCTATTCTATTTTTGTGAAAGCGAGAGTAGAGACTTGAAAGGCATGGTGTGGGACATGGAGAACTGTCTTACTCTGACTTTACAAAGCTTCCAAAGTCCCTCTTGAATATTGCCCCAATAGAGATTCAGATACATTATAATTAAGCTACTATTCAATGTTATTAATGGTTGTCCACCTGCTCATTTGCCTTAGTAGATTCTGAACTTTGAATACAATAGGTCCATGATGATATATCTATTAAATATTCAATTGGGCAAAATTGTTGATGTTTTGATATAACTGAGATTAAGGTGATAATTTCAAAGGAATGGGCTCACAGCTATCAGCACAGAATGGTGATGTGTGTGGTTATTTTGTCCTGTATGGCCATTTGTACTCACACAAAAGGATCATCCACCAGTAATCTGTTACTGGTTACTATACCTGAGGTGTCTATCTCAGACATTTATTATTTGGAGATAAAAGATCAACAAAAAGGAGATGGCATAGATCAAAAAAGTATAAGGCAAAAAAAAAAAAAAAAGCTACTGAATCAGAGATGAATTTTCAGTCAATGTTTAGCCAGAGGCATATAGTCACAACTTGCAAGGCAAAGCTGAAAGAAAGGGTTTGAAGGAAAAAAAAAAATCAAATCTGCTTTACCGTTTTGGAGGTATGTTCACTTTTGGAGAATCCCATATCTTTACATGTTCATTTTATCTTTATAGATTAATCAGTTGGGAGGGATGAGACATGCTGGCAGAACATGTCTGTCTGACACATCCTATCAAAACTTTGAACTTAGCAGTCGGTAGCAAAGCAATGACACAACGTAAACTGCAGGATAAAGAACGCAACTCCTACACTAAATACTGGGGGAAACTAACAACCATGATGTTCATGGTAATAAAGTGAAACGCCCTTTTATAATAGATGCTAATTTACAGGAGGGCAATGATATTGTATCTTTTCCATTATTGTATTCTTAAAGCTTAGCACAGGTCCAAACCAGTATCACTAAAAGAAAAAAACAGTGAATATGACATGTCTATGTGATAAACAGAATAAAAGTAGAGATTCATCCTTCTATTTATATAGACTGCAATGTAAATAGTGCATCCTGGAATTGTGCAAATTGACACATCTATGTTTCCTTAATAATGAATGACTCATATACCCTCTAATATTCATTAGGCTCTTATTGTGTGCTAAGTGTGTATTAAATACTTCACACGTAAGATACTAGTCCTTATAATAAGACACTGAAGCAAATAATACTTTGATGTTTGCTCAATATCATAAAGTTGGTAACAGAGGAGTTCAAGACTGAGGGCCCAGGACATAGCTGGATTAGGTGTCTATAATTTATGATGGTGATAAAAGCTATGGCGATCATAGTGATGATGATACTGATATGTTGATTGGTTTTCCAGGTATTTGTGTTCTTGCTGGGGAAATATAAACAAAGAAAACTACAAACCTGTAGTATCTGACAATAATGCAGAAAGAGGGAAGAGAGCCCTTTTGAAGTTAGAATGTTTGAATTAGCCTTTCCAACGTGAGGTGACATGAACTTGGTTTGGGATGGTACCTGACGTTTGGGAAGACAAGAAAGGTATGAGAAGAACTCCAAGTGGAAGGAACATCTTTAGCAGAACTGGAGAGAGAAGTAAAAGAGGATTTCCATCAGATTAGAGAGCCATATAGGGATTATGTTCCAGGATGCTTTCCTTGACATTATGGTGGCTTTTAGGCTATTTTTTTTATTTGGGCAGAAGGACAATCAAATCCTCACTTTTCCTTTTGAAATTTTATAACATTTTGATGGCTATAGTAACCAGAATTTTTCATCCAGATCTCATCTCAGTCTTAAAGAAAGTGGGATAATGTTTTTTATTTTTTTTTAAGATTTATTTATTTATTTATGATAGACATAGAGAGAGAGAGAGGCAGAGACACAAGCAGAGGGAGAAGCAGGCTCCATGCAGGGAGCCTGATGTAGGACTTGATCCCGGGACTCCAGGATCGTGCCCTGGGCCAAAGGCAGGTGCTAAACTGCTGAGCCACCCAGGGATCCCCGGATAATGCTTTTTTAAAGATAGTGAGCTTGAAAGAATAAAAGCTGTAGATCACTATTTTATTTATATGAGAATGCTGATTAAGAAGGCCAAACTTTGAAAATGCCCATAGTGTATCTACTCCTTACAAGACTCAGAGATGTGGCTATATTTTTCATAGGGCTTCTATAAGGATATAAAAAAGTTTCCTTCTAGGGGAGGTCTCCACCAGGTGTCTAACTGCATCTAGGGTCCTATTGAGTTAGGGACAAATGGGGCTAGGCAAGCCTAGGTAAGGGGCCACGGAAATACACTCACAAAAATCCCCAAAATGCTGAGGTGTAAGGAAACCAGATAAAGCCAGGAAACCAATAAAAGAACAAGCCAGACCACCCTGCCCTAGGTGTGGGCAGGGAGGGTGTCTTTTTATGATAGTCATCTTGTAACCAACAAAGAATAACCAGACCCCAAAGAAGTAAGGCATTAAAAATGTCATCACTAGTCCTTACTCAATGATGATATAAATGGAGATGTTAAAAAGATTTAGGTTTCTTGATTAGGCTCTCAATAAAAGACAGACCCTATAAGCCCTCAGTGGCAACACTGTCAGGACCCCTCTCACTTCTGAGAGCTTTCTCTGTGTCTTTGCTTAATAAACTTCTATCACTTTACTCACACTCCTGTGTCCACAAGATTCATTCTTCGACTCCGTGAGACAAGAACCAAACTCTCCCATATCACTATTTCTTTGTTCCATATGAATAATTAAACATTTCTGAGGCTTTAAATAAGTTAGGCTTCTACATTCTCTCTTTAAATGGAGAGGTTAAAATACATATATTTAGAAAAACTTTTCTTCCCTCCACTTCACTTCAGTTCCATTCTCTAATGTTCTTTATTTTAGAGTTTTAGATTTTTTTCTTTCAAGTGTATAGTGGCGGATTTTAATTTGAACCTCTGAGTTTCTTTGGTGTTATAATTTAAACTAATAATAGCTAACACCTCCCTTTGAATTTCTGTAGCAGCTATTACAATAGTACCTAATGTTATTAATATTTAAGAAGGAATCATTACAGTTTTAGGCATGAGACAAATTGAAAATTTTAGCATTAATTGAACACTATTGTTAATGGCACCTTTGCTAATCCATGGTTAAGCCAATTTATATTGCCTCATTAGAGACAGAAACCTGGAGGTACAATGATGGAAATAATCTGTTTGCAGTAGTTTGTCAAGTTTAGTGATATAACAAATGATATTTTACTCTGAGCATTAAAGCCTAAAACATCCAGACATCTGAGTATAAGAACTGTCTGTTCAATAGGATGAGAAGCAGAAAGGAAATGGCTAATCTCTTATTTAGATTACTGTTTAATGTAGCTGCTCCTCAAGGAACCCCATCTTAACCAACATGCAAGAAAGAAAAGACTTTATATGTATAGGTATTTTTAAAAACACAACAAAATTTAAACTTTTCTATTAGAGATGTTGAGAGAAAATGGATCAAGAATGTTGGTAGGAGAGATTACCAGAAACAAGAGACAAAGAATAAATTAGGCAGTTATTTTGGTGAGAAAGATTGACTTCACACAGCTGTGTTCTTGAAAGATAAGGCAGAGTTTTATGTCTCTAGAAAATTTATAGGGAATGTCTCTCTGCATTAAATTGGTACCATGCAAGGGTTAAAGGCATTGATTTTGGATACAAAAAGAGTGGATTTGAGCTCTAGCTCTGCCCCTTATTATCTCTACAACCTTAGGCAATTTACTAACCTCTCTGGTATACTAGCCCTCTCTGATATGCTAACCCACTCTCATATGCCAACTCTCTTTGTTGTACTAACCTTGTCTGATGTACACTTTCTGATGTACAAACACTTTCTGATCTACTAACCCTCTCTGATGTACTAACCCTCTCTAGTATGCTAACCTACTATAATACATTAACCTTCCCTAGGCCGCATCATCTTCATCAGTAAACTGGCAACTATATTAATACCTCCCTTAACACACTTTAGTGAGGATTACATTAGATGATAAATTTAAACTGGTTAACATAATGATGTGATAGTAAATGCACAAATAATACCTTCTACTTTTGTTATTACTTGAATTTAGTTAAAAGAGGATAGTCATGATTAATACAGTACTTGAATACTTTATTGTTGATATAAATTTTAAGCAAAAACTGTTTATAAAACAAAATAAATATGAATTTCCTTATCTTGCTTAAGATCTCCATTCTGTGGGTGGTTTAAAAAAGGAAATGAATTCAGTAATTATAGAGCCTTCTCCTTTCCCAGAATGCATATACATGCATCAGGATGTTTATATGTGTTGATCTATCTGCTTAGGGGGGCAGTATCTTGGTCCTCGTTCAATATCTTCATAGACTGCTAAGAATAACTCCCCTCACATTTTCTTTTCCTGGGGTCACAATAAACGCAGTATTTCTGTGTAGTTATCTTTAAAATTCTGCTCCATTTCTACGTGCTATTATTTTCATTCCATACCAAGAAGTGGGGAAATTGCCCAAATACATCACAGAGCCATCATCTCTGGTGTCTTTCTGCCTCACTGGATACTAAGTGAGGCCTGGGGCTCTATTTTTCTCTTTGTGTCTCATAAAGTTAGGTGACTGAGTCATCCCTTCTCACCCTGGGACTTTGCAAGAGGGCATCACAGTTTTAGGGAGGCTTCAGACTTGTCTCCAAGGCATAGGCACTTCAAAGATCTCTTCATTCCCTTCAGCTCTTCCCCATTCCCCCAATAAGGAAATGTTTTCCAGTATTTGTCAGTAGCCTTTTTCCTTTTCCAACTATTTTTCTATAAGCCTTTGTTTAAAAGGCAGAAATTGACTCTTTTTCTTTGTTATGTTTTCTTGCATCTATGGGCATGTAATTTCATGGGCAACTGCAGTACAAGGGATACAGAAATCAAAATGGCTGCATAAGTTTTAGAAAATAAATTTTAAGGGTTTGATAAATTTGACAGATTTCTGTTACCCATAAAGTACAAAAAGTTCCTAGCCAAATGTTATTAGCCGTGGTCCATATTTTGGACTTGTCTCTACATGGCCAGAACATAGATTTTGCTACAGTTTTTAAGGGTCACGTTGGACTTTACCCATGTTAAGAGTAGGAGTTAATTTTTTAATCATCAGTGACTGAGTCCTTTGTTCAGGTTTTTACCCCAAAACTCTTAGGACTATGAAGAAATGGTTCAAAGTGGAGCCTTAAAAAATGGTTAGAATTTTGCCAAATTGGCCTCTACAAAAGACTAAAATAATCTTACTTTCGAAATATAAAGAAAGAAGTCATTGGCAAAGTTAATTACAGATTTGCCTTTCTAGAGATTTTTAAATGAGAGATACAGGGAAGAAGCAAAAGTCTAGATTAAAATACACCAGGAGGGAACTAGGTTAAAAATATGTTACCAGACATTTTGTTTCAAAGATGGGAGACCTTGAAAAATCTCCTGTAAAGTTCATTCCTCTGTAATCCCAGATACTCTACCATGGTCATCACAATGACCAACTTATATTAGTCTTGCACAATGTTTTTCATCCTCTAATATTTCAATATAGTATACTCAGATATAAGAACTCAAATTGCAAAAGCATAAAATCTTAGAATTTCCTTTCTATAGTTCAAGCATTGCAGTCCATTATACCTATTTGTTCTTGTCTAAGAGTCAGGTCTTAAAATGAAGAATGGGTGCTTTCTAAATTGTTGCTGCACTTAATGTATAGATGTTGTTTGTGTCCAAGTGCACAAATATTTCTTGGCTGGCACATAAGAACTTTTTACTTAGCCTCAAATAAAATCTTTTCATATGGAAAAGAATTAGAAAATCCTTTCAAAAAATGTAGTCAATGACAAAAGATGGATGGATTATGCTGAAGTTTGGAGGAATCTCAGAAGTGCCACAGGACAATTGAAATTTGAAATGATTTTTTTCTCTTCAATCAAAAGATCTATCAGCTAAAATGAGGCAAAAGTGAAAAGGAATGAGGAACAAAGAAAAATAAATCTGCACTCTTATAAGTAATGATTTAGGGTTGAAGATAGCAGTACAGATACTGGAAGACAAAAAGGATAATGATTTTAGGAGAGTTACAAATAAGCAGTGAAAACACATCTTCCTCTTTTTGTTTCTTTCCATATAGAAGCTTAAAAATTATGGGAGGTGGAAGTTTGCTGAGAATAGAGAACGGTTGTTTGCTTCTTCTTCACAGGTGCACAACTAATTTTAATGTGATTATCATTAAATCATCACTTGATCTCTTCTGACCTATATGACTGTCCTGTGAGTTGAACATTTTTAAAAAAGCTTAGGTAATGATTAAATGAAACATTTCTTGAATCCAGTAAAAAACATGGTGATGCAAAAGAGACAATGTGATGTAGTCAACAACAGACCATTGTGTTTTGTAGTAAATAGATTTGGATTTAAAACTAAGCTCTGTTAATTATTGGTGACATAATATTGGTTAAATAGTATCCATTTTTGAATATCAAATTCCTCATGTATAAGCTTAGGACACAGGCTGTTATGAATAATAAAATGTCCATTAGATTAGTAGGAACTCAGTGGATGTAAATTGACACAATGTGGTAGAATGATCTGAAAGTAAGCAATACCCTCCCATTTCTAGCTGGTAAGCTATTAAATCTTGTTATGGTGGAATTTACTACTACTATTACTACTTGGTAAATGTGAAAGTTGAAAATTGGTTTAAAGATATATCATTTTGTCTAGAGATAAAGATTATAAATTTTTTTTAGTTTTCTGAAATTCATGGACATTTCTTTCACAATAAAGCATAGAAAAAGTATCACTGAATTTTATGATTCAACTCACAAACATGCCAAAAATAAGTACCTGAAATTACCTAAACACATGACAATTTGATTTTAAATGTAAGTGTATGTGCTTGAGTGTCTTTATGTTTTTTCTATGAGAAATAATATTTCATTATTCTGAATAAACTCTTCAAATGTATCATGTTTAAATACATTATACATTTTAAAATAGTTCCAGGAAAAAAAAAAAAGTATACTTCAAATAGTGCTTAGTATTTGGCAGTATGTTTTAAGAATCTTAAATATTTCTTCAGTTTATCCAGGAAATAAGCTATAAATATGTGTGTATGTATATATATGTATACATACAATGGTAGGGAAATAATAGGGGGAAACAATTATGATATATCCATTTTTACCCAGCTTTTTGTGGAGGCCCTTAAAAACCAGTGAGTGGAGTCACATTGAATATGAAAATTAATGATATTTTAAGCTATGCTGTAATAATCCATAATGTAGCAAAGGGTCTCACCCCAATTCTCCCCAGCAAAGGGAACCTGAATTCAGTCTCACCATTTTTGCCTTTACATTTGGTGCTCTAGCAGCATATATTTTTATTATTTTTGCACACACCTCACTGTTTCTTGCTCTAAATACATTTCTTTATGCTTTCCTGAGGTTTATACCCATCTCTCCCCTATCCCTCTCATTCTCCCCTGTAGCCTGATTCCTTCTTAGCTTCAACAGCTCAATTCTTTTTCAAGCATAAGACTGCCTTATGCCTTGATATTATGATCCCATAATCTGTCAAAAAATTATTTGCTAAAACAAACTTGATCTATTTTGAGAGTGAAAAGAAACACAATGAATTATACTGGGAAAACAGGTGAAATCCAGGACAGTGCTATCAAACATAGATGCATGGTCATCTTACCTAAAATAGATTAGGTACTTTTATGGAGGAAATTCTTCTTCTCTAATGTGGAGAGAACTCCAGTGAGTTATTTTAGACTTTTTTTTCCCTCTCTACTTATTTCACTCCAGGAAGATAAGATATATCTTCACTTGATATAATTTTGAATGAATGAACAAGACCTACTTTTACTACCTTCCTTTTCTGGAATATAGCCTGATTATAAATTTATAATCTCTGCTCTGAGTCATTTCATAAGCAGAGTATTAAGGTCCCTTTCATAGAGATGTCAAAACTTTTCTAACTAAGTAATTCTGCCAAATGTAGGCTTCAGTTGGTAAACCCACCACAACCACAAATTTTTATTAATACCAAAAGGGATTTTTAAAATTTCAATGTATTTTCTTCCTCATACTTCTAAATTCATTGAAGAGACGAGTAGAGAAGAACACTGCTAATTACCAACAGTTACCCATTCTTTGTGTTCTCATATTACTCAAAATAGCTCTATCATTACTTCTATTATCATTACCTCTTAACTACTTTTGATAATTTGATAATTGTCTGATTGTATGTATTTGTTTTTCACTTTAAGGATAGGAAAATATTTATTCATTTTTCTATTCATGGTGACTGGCATACTGTAGACAGATTCTCAATAAAATACTATTTACAGAACAAACAAATGCCTGATCCTCCACATACATCTGTGTTTTTATATTGCAGGTTTACACATTATAGGACCAAGAAATCAGGTTTCCATATGTGGAAAGTTTCTAGTATAAGATAAACAAGATATAAGAATGTAAGACACTTTCTATATAATATATCATTTAATTTGTACAGCAGTACTATAAAATAGGTGTTATTGTTCTCATTCCATGAATAAGGAAAGTAGTTCTAGAGAATTAAGTACACTAGAATTATACAGCTGCCCAGTAGTGGAGCATGAATTTGGTCCAGGACTATCTGCCTCCAAAAGCCTGAGGATTTTTTTCCTGTGCCACCTTTGCTATGCCAGTGTCTCTCCTCAGGTATAGCCATAATAACTCCCTTTGGATTTTTGCATACAAATCAATATGAGGTTCTCCATTACTTTTGAAGGAGGATTTTTTTTTTATTACATTGATGGAAGGAATGAATTATATAGGAGGCCCAGGTGCCTCATTATTTCTAGAATGGCTGGACCATTATGGAATGAAGAATTTGAGAGTCAGAGAGGGCACTGGAGAATTTCTGATATTTAAACACATAGAAAGTGCCATTTCCAGCTTTTCTGGTTTGAAAAAAGTACAATATGAAGAGAAGATGCCAGATTACCTCAAAGGAATAGCCGTGAGCCAACTTGATTAACCTTGCGGAGTTCATGACATTGTATTTTTATTGAATATGAAATAGTAAAAGGCTTCTATGCCTGATACAGCAACACATTATTATATCTTTCCTGCACTAATTTCTCTCTTACATCATCAATGTGTGATGCTACAATTTAGTAAATAGCTAAGTATGACTTCGTATGATTCAGTTTACTTCAACAACTTATGGATTTCCCTATGTATTCATTATTCTGCTGAGCATCAGGCTGTACGAAGATAAATTAATTACAAACCTCCTACAAAGATTTGTTACTTAACAAATAATTCTAAAGTTAGTTTAAATTAGTGCTTCAAAGACAGTCAAATACAACATTGAAAATTTAGAATTTTTCAACATTGAAAAATATTTTTAAAGGGGAATTGCAAAAGACTTCACAGAAGTAGAATTTTGAACTCAGCTAAAGGATAGTTTGAGGCTATTACTGGCCATAAGAAAGGCAAGGTGGTATATCTCACATAGGACTTGAGAGAGGATCGCTGTGGCTGGACCATTTTTTTTTTTCCTGCAGTATAGAGTAGGTTAAAAGTCTGTAAAGATAATTCAGAGTAAGTTATAGAAACTTGATTCCATGTTTAAAAGCATGGCAATTTCATGGGAAGCATTCAATAGGCTAATCTTTTCCCAGAGTAAATGATAGTGGACTGATTCTCTGATATTTTATTTGTTTGTTTGTTTATTTATTTATTTATTTTTAAGATTTTCTTTTTAAGCATATGGGGCTTTTATTACAACCCAGAGATCAAGAGTAGCATATTCTACTGACTGATCTAGGTGCCCTGTGACTCTGAGATTTTAGTATCTGCCAAATGAGCTGAGTAATCTCAGATTAACATATGTTAAATGGTCTCTTTAGTGCAGAACTTCTCATCATCTTTACTGTTGTTAAATTCACTGGGAATTAGTAAGGCAACCGTGTAATATGTGTTCTTTCCCAGTCTTATGTGTCATAGGTAGGGTGTATAGTATGAGAAGAGTGTTCCATGGAGCATACTTTGGAAAATACTTCTTTTAAAAGTAAATGCAAAATTCTGTTGGAGAGGATTCATAAGGGTCATTATAACATTGGGCAAGAACATCACCTTTTAAAATACCTTTCCAGGAAAAGGAGAAGGTTCAGATTATTTGTACTTTACTTGTTTAGTATAAAAATTGAGAATCAAATGGTTGATTCTTAAGGAATGGTAAAATTTTGTGGGAATGACATTAGTCATAATCCTTCAGTGACAAATGACAGAAAAACAACTCGAAGCAAATAAAAACAATAATCATAGTAGCAATAATAAAGAAGAAGTAGGAGAATTTACTGGCTCATATTCCTGGGAAGGCTAAGTATCACCTGTTTAGGTGTTTAAATACTATTACCATTTCTCTCTCTCTCTCTCTCTCTCTCTCTCTCTCTCTCCCCAGATCCCTCCCTTCTTCTCTTCCTCTGTCTTCAAAACATATTTTTCTTTCTCTAGTCTGATTTTTCTCTCAGACTCTGCCTACATGATACGCAAGCAGGCTGGGGGCAGTCTCAGGCTCACATTCTCCTAGATAAGCAACCCTTACATAAATAGTGTCCCTAAGAAGTTCAGCATCCTATGATGGTATTTGGACGACATCCAAAACATATACAACAGGCTCCCCACAAAGGAAGGCTCTGTTATCAGAAAAAGTAGGGAAGTGATACTGTGAAAAGCAAGCAAAAAAGTCCTCTTTCCCCACTCCTCCAATATGCATTCTTTTACCTCGCACACATTATTTCAAGTGTGCTTCCTTTTAATACATTACAACTATTCTCTATAAAATAAAAAATGACTAATAATCTTCCCCACAACCCAAAGCATGTGCAGATGCTGTACTCAGCTCCATCCAAATCCAGAATCAGTAAGTGGTGAGAATTTCAATCAGTCTTATCTAAATGTGGTTATACACAGTCCACAGCCTATCCATAAATGATTAATTAATTCAAAGATCTTCCATATACTATCATATGGTAAATAGGCTAACCACAGTAATAACACTTATTTAAAAATTTAGTTTTTAAGAAATGCAAGAATATAATAACTTCTGCTCCAGTATTGCTGCTTACAAAACCACCCTAACACTTAATATCTTAAAACAATCATTTTATTGTTTCATGGTTCTTTGGGTCTCATGTTTTCTGTCTTGTGGTTGTAGTCCAGGGGCAGCTGGGGATGGCATTATCTGGACGTCATACTTGTATGCTAGTGACGTAGGAATGAGTTAGGGATAGATAGGGCTAGGCAGGGAAAGATAAAGGAAAGGCCCAGAGTCGGGCTCCGATAAATCTGTGAGCTTCCATAAATCCCAAGGACACCAAATGGTCCAGAGTCAGGCTCCTATCCATCCCAAGGAAACAGAGAGAAGACGATAACAGAGAAGAAAGTAAATTAGGCACCCTAGCTCCGAGGAGTTAGGGAGTATCTCCCTTTGACGGTTACCAGACAATCAGGGAGATGAGATTCACCAGACCCCAAACAGCCATATGTCAATCACTTAAGACAACACAAAGAAATCTCAAGGTCTTGGGTTCCCTGGTTAAGTTCCCAATAAAAGGCCAGTCAAAAAAGCCTTCAGTGGCAACCCTGTCAGGATCCCTCTCACTTCTGAGAGCTTTCTCTGTACCTTTGCTTACTAAACTTCTATTGTCTTACTCACTCTCCTGTGTCCACGAGATTCATTCTTCAACTCCGTGAGACAAGAACCAAGCTCTCCTATATCACTAGGACAGCTATGCTCTCTTCTTTTCCATGTTTGTATGTCAGGGGGCTATATTCACATGGTCTTACTACTTGCTCTTTCTATCGTCTCCAGTGGGATAGATGGGATTTTTGCATGGTGGATCAGGACTCTCTAGAAGGCGATTCTAGGCCTTCGCCTCCATAAAGCTGAGACTCAGAACTTTCTCAGAGCATCACTCTGAGCATCACTTTCTCTTCATTCTTTTAGTTAAAGCTAGTCACTGGGGCATCCAGATTAAATATGGGCAGGACTACATAGAGAATGAACTCTGGGAGAAGTGGTTCACTGGGGAACATCTCTAAAGATTGACTATACAAGGTAGCAATGCTCTGTGTCACATTCCAAATTTTGTTGAACAGAAGTAACAAGGACTTATTTCCCCATGAGTAGACTTAGCTCCTGGTCTCCTACTTTTTGCTCCAGGTTCTGCCTCCTGAGAGGGTATCCATATTCTCATGTCCCCCATGACCTTGACTCAGTGATGCTAGAGACATATTTGTCTTTACAGAAATTCTACCCCATTAAAAGACCACTTTGAATTGGTTCAATTCTGGAGGTCTAGGGATAGATGTCTTCACTGAGCAATTAAAGAGCATATATTTCTTCTGGGATTTACTGTAGTTACTAACTGGGTAATTCAATTTCTGGTCATAACCTAGGCTTGAAACCAAGCCAGATATATAATAGAGGAAAGGCTATTGAAACTGCATTTGCTCTTATAGCATTTATCTTTTAATTGCAGGCCTTGGGGCTCTACCCAGTCTCTCAGTCTAGGATGATGAAGCATAACAAATCAGCTCCTACTCACAGGCTACATCTGAGATGATGGAGCAATTACCTCTGCTGGGCAATAAAGTATTTGAGAGATGCTTCGCAGGTCAGACCCATTTTTTCAAGCCTCCTTGAATCCAGTTTTTATCCTATTTCTTTCCTCCTGGTTTTTGTATGCACTAACCTTACCATGAGACAAAGCATTTTGACTTCTCAGTTCTACAAAATTTATGATTATCAGATAATCAGCAGTTTTGGATATTTGGCTGTAGGCAAAAAGTGTTTTTTTTAAGTTATTTTCCTTTCTATATTAGATTAGGCAGGCAGCTTATGTCTTTGTTATAGAACTTACTGAAATCTGTGAGTGGCCAAGTATGTTTAGCTCACATAAATTTCTACAAAATCTCATAAAGTTCTTGCTTTGCTATGTACATGTTTTGAGGTGGCATATTAACCAGATTTTTTCCAATCTCATAATAAAAATTATCAATTACTTGGCTTGCATGGTAGTAAGGGATTCATACTGTCTATAGCAATTTGTAAAGTATCTTATATGTTATGAATTTATTCATTTGTCATTCACTAAGCAGGATTACATATTAATTATTCAAGACAGATGGATAGTCAGGAAAGATAGTCTTTTATCTCTATCAGCAAACTTCCCCTCATGTGGAAACCTAAATCCCTTCTGCTGTACTTTAAAGTCTGTATCCTCGAGGAAAGTGGCATCCTCTTTTTAGTCGGTTGTTATTCCTCCATGCCCTATAAACACCTTAAAGCCATTTTTTTTTTTTTTTGTCATTTGTTGCTCCTTCCTTTCCAGAGAAAATGATCAATTCCTGTATGGGAATTGTAAGATATCTCCTGGAAACCCAAAGAGTGATTTTCTTTAGACACCAAATCCTTCTATTTCTTCTTAACTAGACTATTCCAGATCAGTAAATCTTGACAAGCAGCAAAAATAACAATCATGGCTATATCATGCAGAGAGAAAAATCCTTTATCTTTGGACATATAACATGAATGCTATCAGAACAGCAGTTGGCACACACCAAGCACCAACATATCTCTGCAAACCATCGCCTTGAAAATCAGGACACCAATAAAAATACAAATGAAATCAGAGGCAAACATGTTTTGGCTTTAGATTTTTGGTATTAAGCATCCCTTCTCCAATAGCTAAGAAAAAGTAAGATCTTTTTTTAAATCTTTATTCATATTACTAATCCCTCTTTTTAAATGCCTCTTCAGGGTTTAAAATTAAACTCTGTGATCTTCCTAGAAATGTTTACTATAGAAATTTTATATCTGGTTGGCAATCTTAAGCAAATACTAATGGGATTCATTTTCAAAGAGTATTGGAAAACAAAGGTTTCCATCCATTTACTTCTTCCCTTCAAAAGAGCCATTGTCTTTTAGATGGGAATCATGTCTTCTTTGATTTTGAACCTCTTATGCTTACCATCGTGCTAGCACATAAATTACAGAAATCTTTGGTCAAATCTTGTTTTTGTTTTTTTTTAACAAAAAGATATATCAAGCAAAATAAATTTAAAGAAAAAACAAATATTTAATTTTAAACTAAGAATATTTTCTAGACATTAAATATATGAATTTAATTAGGTTTGCTTGATATTACATAACAATTAACAGACCATATTAAAGTTCATGACATGGAAGACACTTCTGTCACATGGTTCCCAGTGTGGTAAAGTAGCAGTGTGAAGAAAGTAACAAAACTCAGCAAACAAGAAATCTGGACTGTAGAGATGGATGTTCATCATTTCCATAAAGTACCCATCAGATTATAAGCTTTATAAATTGATCTGTTACTGTCTTTGTTGGAAAAAAAAACAACAAAATCAAAACCCAAAAGGATTAAGATTTATTACAAAGTATTATGTCTTTAGTTCTTTTTTAATTTTTTTCACATTTAAAAAAATATTTTCTTTCTTTCTTTCTTTCTTTCTTTCTTTCTTTCTTTCTTTCTTTCTTTCTTCTTTCTTTCTTTCTTTTCTTCTTTCTTTCTTTCTTTCTTTCCTTTCTTTCTTCTTTTTCTTTCTTTCTTTCTTTCTTTCTTTCTTTCTTTCTTTCTTTCTTTCTTTCTTTCTTCTTCTTTCTTTCTTTTTCTTTTTTTCTTTCTTCTTTCTTTTTTCTTTCTTTTTCTTTCTTTCTTATTTATTTCAGAGAGAGTATGCATGCATGGGGGGAGGAGGCAGAGGGAAAGAGAGAATCCCAAGCAGACTCCCCAGTGAGTGCAGAGCCCAATGCAGGACTTGATCTCACTACCCTGAGATCATGACCTGAGCCAAAGTCAAGAGTTGGACACAAAGGACTGAACCACCTAGGTGTCCCTATGTCTTAAATTCTGATTCAAGATCTGTTGTGTAGAAAAAAGGCATCACTGGTGATCTTATTAGTGAATTTCCATAGGCATTATCAAGATAATAACTGTAGATCTGAAAAGTAGAGGTTAGGAAAAATTTATTAATTTTGCTTTTTAGCATTGTGGTAGAAATCATCATATGCTTACAAATTTTAAGAATCCACCATCTGATTTCTTTTTTTCCCTCAAAGCTCTTTTTTCTGTATAGTGCTAAATCTCTCCTGAGGCTTCACTTGAGAGCCCTTCTGGTAGTGTGCATGAGCCCGCGGGGTGAGAAGAATGGGTCCTTGCTAACTATGTGTTCCACAGGATTTCACATAATCTTATAAAAACTTTGTAAATCAATAAACAAAACTTGTAAAATGGTAAATGTTCAAACTCCATGTGATTAAATTGGGTGAATCAAAATACCAGATGCTATTTTGCTCTTCTGCAGTGCTGAGAGTTTATTATTGCTACTGACACATACAACAGCTGCAAAGATAATTTTTATGTTCATTATATTTACTATGTTACTGAGAGGATTAGAAGCCCCTGAAGTACATCTTAAAAGATTTTATTACTCTATAAAAGACTCTGTCACTTTAGACTCCATTAGTCGAGCACTTTGGATTAGTAATGACATTCCTAAGAAGAGGCACAAGGAAGTCAAGTATAGGAGTCTCTGCGTAGCCCTTTGGAGGCCTTGGTATATCAGCCCTTCCTCATACAGAAGGGTTTAAATAAGGTGGCCAATAAAGTTACTGACGAGAAGCACAGGGTGGGATTTGTTTTAATTCCTATTATCTGACTGACCAACATAACCCCTATCTCCTACTTATGAGTTTCTAAGACTTTTAAATGTTAAAATGTTTAAATCAGTGGTAGACTGAGTCTTTTACTTTATACCAGCAAACTATCACATGATAGTTTTCCCCCAAAGCATGGAGGAAGTAGGGGGAGTAGTACCCAAGCATGATATATTTTCTTTATTCAAGGAGATTAGCTAATAGATGAGGAACAAGACTACTCAGAAAATAGATAAATATGACAACTTAATATTTTTGGTTGAACAGAAAACCTATCCCTTACATGAATTCTGTAGGAGAGATAGAGGATATCAGAAGTAGTAGTTAAAGAAAAGGTCGTCAAGGAAGGTCACATAAAGAAGATCTTGATCCATGGATTGTGTGGAGTCATTTTCCCCATTGCATCAAATTGGTTTTTATTATGTAGCCACTTTACAGAATAGTCAGAAATGTCATTTGTAAAAGGGATTCCCACTTGGGGAAGTACATTCTTAGTTTAACATAGCTTCATCATTGTAGTGATCCTGATTGTGCTTATAATGATACTTCTCATATTTTTGATACTGTGATGGCTGGTTTTGTGTGTGAAGTTGGTTACGTGATAGTCTCAATTATTCATTCAAACACTAATCTAACTGGTGCTATGAAGATATTTTATAGATATGATTGACATCCTCAATCAGTTGATTTTAAGTAAAAGAGTTAATCTTCAGTAATCTGGGTGAAACTAATCCAATCAGTTGATAGACCTTAAGAGCAGAAGTGAGGTTGAGATTTCCTTATAATGAAGAAATTGTGTTTGTGGCTCAGCTTCTGCCCAGGAATTTTCAATCTGTCCTTTCGAATGGCCTGACTTCATATTCTAGACTTGTCTAACTAATCCCCACAATCACATATGCCAATTCCTTGCAATGAATTTATGTGTATGTGTGTGCTTATGTGGTATAATGGGTATATAGGCAGTGCTGAAGGCATCACTGAGCCACCTGGCTGCCCATATGTCAGATTTTTCTTAATGAAAATACGTTTTATCTGGTTTACAGATAAACATATGTGACCAGTATATGGGTACATAACCGAGTAAGAAGAAAAGAAAATTCTGCATTTGTTTTAAATCCATTAAATATCTAGTAAGACCTCTTTTATGTTGCCTTGCATTACCTTAACTTTGTGGTAGTGTCTGTGTTTGATTTTCCCCAGGTGTATTTGTGCCCAAACTTCCCCAATCCCTATGCTCTTCTCTATTTCTTTAGAAAGTCAGAGAGAAAAATAAAAGACATAAATTAGAATTATCTTCTTCACAAAATACAAAATAAACCATAATCTTATTTGTTCTTTATTTTACATTACAATATACATTTAAAAATAATATATATACAAAGTCTCTTTGTTAATGATACCACTTCTGTGCAAAGAAGCCACTCATTTTACCAAATTATTTTCTCATGGTTCACTGTGTCTATGTAACTTATAGTCAGTTTTTGTATAACTAGAATATAGGGATGCCTGGGTGGCTCAGTGGTTGAGCACCCACCTTCAGCCCACCGTGTGATCCTGGAGTCCCAGGATCGAGTCCCACATGGGGCTCCCTGCATGGGGCCTGCTTCTCTCCCTGCCTGTGTCTCTGCCTCTCTCCCTTTCTCTGTGTCTTTCATCAATAAATAAATAAAATTAAAAAAAGTTTGTAATCAGAATATAATTTTCTTGAATGTGCTTTAGCACTCAGTGCAGGTGTTTGAAATGAAAAAAAATTTTTTTTTTCTATTAGGTAGAATTCAACACATTTTGAATTTGAACAGATTTTTGTATGATCTAGGTCTGTAAAGCTCCAGTCTTGCTTTTCTGAGCATTTTAAATCTTTTATTTTCTATACTGAATATTTAATATAAAAGAATATTTGAGGAATTCAAAGAAAATTCTGTAATTGGCATATCTTACAATTAATTCATTTTTTAAATATTTAGTAGAATTCACTAATGAAACTATCTATTCCTGAGCTTTTCTTTAGTGGGAGGTTTTGATAACAATTTTAATCTCCTTACTCATTATTGGTCTTTTTAATTATTTTGTTTGTTTCTTCATGATTCAGTCTTGGCAGATTGTGTGTTTATAGGAATTTATTTATTTCTTGTAGATTATCCAATATTGGCACAATATCATTCATAGTAATATTTTATGATCCTTTATATTTCTGTAGTATTAGGTGTAGTGTGTCCTCTTTAATTCCTTATTTTATTAATTTAAGTCATCTCTTTTTATCTCACTTTGGCAAAAGTTTGAAAATTTTGTTTATCTTTTCAAAAAACCAGCTTTTGTATCCATTGTTTTTTTTTTTATTTCAATTCATATAGTTGGGACTTTGAATCTCTTTCTTCCATCTGTCTGTCCTTGAGTTACATCCTTTTAATAATAAAACAGTAATCCAGTAAGTAAAATATTTCTCTGAGTTTTGTGATCCACCTTAGGAAAATAATCAAACCAATGGAGGGGGTCATAGAAACCACTGAGTTATAGCCAGTTGGACAGAAGCACAGGTAACAACCTGAGCTTACAACTGGCATCTGAAGTTGGGGGATAGGAGGAGGGAAATTTTGTGGGATTGAGCCTTTAACATGTGAAATCTGATACCATCTCTGGATAAATAGTGTTAGAACTCAGTTGAATTGTAGGATTCCCAGCTGGTGCCCTGAAAAAACTTGTTGGTGTGTGGGGACCCTACATTCCTACACGTTGAAAGTGGGTACAGAACCCAGAAGACTTATGTCACCTCATGTAAAGGCCAGGTCAGTTCACTGTATTTACCTCTATAGACTACGAACTCCCTCATAATGGACTTGACAATTCGTTTTCTGAATAACTTCTATATATTTTCACTTTGTTGACTCCTAGATAGTATTTTAAAATACGCAACTTCTAATGCTTAAATCATTCATGTAGCAGCTAGTATTTTTTTTTTTTGGCACATTACAAAGTTAATATATTACACCTCTATTTTCTTTTTTTTTTTTCATTTTTAAAGAAAATTTTATTTATTTATTTATTTATTTATGTATTTATTTATTTATTTATTTATTTATTCTTTTTTTTAAATTTATTTTTTATTGGTGTTCAATTTACTAACATACAGAATAAGCCCCAATGCCCGTCCCCCATTCACTCCCACCCCCCGCCCTCCTCCCCTTCTACCACCCCTAGTTCATTTCCCAGAGTTCGCAGTCTTTACGTTCTGTCTCCCTTTCTGATACTTCCCACACATTTCTTCCCCCTTCCCTTATATTCCCTTTCACTATTATTTATATTCCCCAAATGAATGAGAACATATAATGTCTGTCCTTCTCCGACTGGCTTACTTCACTCAGCATAATACCCTCCAGTTCCATCCACGTTGAAGCAAATGGTGGGTATTTGTCATTTCTAATAGCTGAGTAATAATCCATTGTATACATAAACCACATCTTCTTCATCCATTCATCTTTCGTTGGACACCGAGGCTCCTTTCACAGTTTGGCTATCATGGCCATTGCTGCTATAAACATCGGGGTGCAGGTGTCCCGGCGTTTCATTGCATTTGTATCTTTGGGGTAAATCCCCAACAGTGCAATTCCTGGGTCGTAGGGCAGGTCTATTTTTCACTCTTTGAGGAACCTCCACACAGTTTTCCAGAGTGGCTGCACCAGTTCACATTCCCACCAACAGTGTATGAGGGTTCCCTTTTCTCCGCATCCTCTCCAACATTTGTGGTTTCCTGATAGTTAATTTGCCCCATTCTCACTGGTGTGAGGTGGTGTCTCATTGTGGTTTTGATTTGTATTTCCCTGATGGCCAGTGATGCAGAGCATTTTCTCATGTGCTTGTTGGCCATGTCTATGTCTTCCTCTGTGAGATTTCTGTTCATGTCTTTTGCCCATTTCATGATTGGATTGTTTGTTTCTTTGGTGTTGAGTTTAATAAGTTCTTTATAGATCTTGGAAACTAGCCCTTTATCTGATATGTCATTTGCAAATATCTTCTCCCATTCTGTAGGTTGTCTTTGAGTTTTGTTGACTGTATCCTTTGCTGTGCAAAAGCTTCTTATCTTGATGAAGTCCCAATAGTTCATTTTTGCTTTTGTTTTTTTGCCTTCGTGGATGTATCTTGCAAGAAGTTACTATGGCCGAGTTCAAAAGGGTGTTGCCTGTGTTCTTCTCTAGGATTTTGATGGAATCTTGTCTCACATTTAGATCTTTCATCCATTTTGAGTTTATCTTTGTGTATGGTGCAAGAGAGTGGTCTAGTTTCATTCTTCTGCATGTGGATGTCCAATTTTCCCAGCACCATTTGTTGAAGAGACTGTCTTTCTTCCAATGGATAGTCTTTCCTCCTTTATCGAATATTAGTTGCCCATAAAGTTCAGGGTCTACTTCTGGATTCTCTATTCTGTTCCACTGATCTATGTGTCTGTTTTTGTGCCAGTACCACACTGTCTTGATGACCACAGCTTTGTAGTACAACCTGAAATCTGGCATTGTGATGCCCCCAGATATGGTTTTCTTTTTTAAAATTCCCCTGGCTATTCGGGGTCTTTTCTGATTCCACACAAATCTTAAAATAATTTGTTCTAACTCTCTGAAGAAAGTCCATGGTATTTTGATAGGGATTGCATTAAACGTGTATATTGCCCTGGGTAACATTGACATTTTCACAATATTAATTCTGCCAATTCATGAGCATGGAATATTTTTCCATCTCTTTGTGTCTTCCTCAATTTCTTTCAGAAGTGTTCTATAATTTTTAGGGAATAGATCCTTTACCTCTTTGGTTAGGTTTATTCCTAGGTATCTTATGCTTTTGGGTGCAATTGTAAATGGGATTGACTCCTTAATTTCTCTTTCTTCAGTCTCACTGTTAGTGTATAGAAATGCCACTGACTTCTGGGCATTGATTTTGTATCCTGCCATGCTACCGAATTGCTGTATGAGTTCTAGCAATCTTGGGGTGGAGACTTTTGGGTTTTCTATGTAGAGTATCATGTCATCGGCGAAGAGGGAGAGTTTGACTTCTTCTTTGCCAATTTGAATGCCTTTAATGTCTTTTTGTTGTCTGATTGCTGAGGCTAGGACTTCCAGTACTATGTTGAACAGCAGTGGTGAGAGTGGACATCCCTGTCTTGTTCCTGATCTTAGGGGAAAGGCTCCCAGTGCTTCCCCATTGAGAATGATATTTGCTGTGGGCTTTTCATAGATGGCTTTTAAGATGTCGAGGAATGTTCCCTCTATCCCTACACTCTGAAGAGTTTTGATCAGGAATGGATGCAGTATTTTGTCAAATGCTTTCTCTGCATCTAATGAGAGGATCATATGGTTCTTGGTTTTTCTCTTGCTGATATGATGAATCACATTGATTGTTTTACGGGTGTTGAACCAGCCTTGTGTCCCAGGGATAAATCCTACTTGGTCATGGTGAATAATTTTTTTAATGTACTGTTGGATCCTATTGGCCAGTATCTTGTTGAGAATTTTTGCATCCATGTTCATCAGGGATTTGGTCTGTAATTCTCCTTTTTGGTGGGGTCTTTGTCTGGTTTTGGAATTAAGGTGATGCTGGCCTCATAGAACGAATTTGGAAGTACTCCATCTCTTTCTATCTTTCCAAACAGCTTTAGGAGAATAGGTATTGTTTCTTCTTTAAACGTTTGATAAAATTCCCCTGGGAAGCCATCTGGCCCTGGACTCTTGTGTCTTGGGAGGTTTTTGATGACTGCTTCAATTTCCTCCCTGGTTATTGGCCTGTTCAGGTTTTCTATTTCTTCCTGTTCCAGTTTTGGTAGTTTGTGGCTTTCCAGGAATGCGTCCATTTCTTCTAGATTGCCTAATTTATTGGCATATAGCTGTTCATAATATGTTTTTAAAATCGTTTGTATTTCCTTGGTGTTGGTAGTGATCTCTCCTTTCTCATTCATGATTTTATTAATTTGAGTCTTCTCTCTCTTCTTTTTAATAAGGCTGGCTAATGGTTTATCTATCTTGTTAATTCTTTCAAAGAACCAACTCCTGGTTTTGTTGATCTGTTCCACAGTTCTTCTGGTCTCGATTTCGTTGAGTTCTGCTCGAATCTTTATTAACTCCCTTCTTCTCTTGGGTGTAGGATCTATTTGCTGTTTTTTCTCTAGCTCCTTTATGTGTAAGGTTAGCTTTTGTATTTGAGTTCTTTCCAGTTTTTGAATGGATGCTTGTATTGCGATGTATTTCCCCCTTAGGACTGCTTTTGCTGCATCCCAAAGATTTTGAACGGTTGTATCTTCATTCTCATTAGTTTCCATGAATCTTTTTAATTCTTCCTTAATTTCCTGGTTGACCCTTTTATCTTTTAGCAGGATGGTCCTTAAACTCCACGTGTTTGAGGTCCTTCCAAACTTCTTGTGATTTAGTTCTAATTTCAAGGCATTATGGTCTGAGAATATGCAGGGGACGATCCCAATCTTTTGGTATCGGTTCAGACCCGATTTGTGACCCAATATGTGGTCTATTCTGGAGAAAGTTCCATGTGCGCTTGAGAAGAATGTGTATTCAGTTGAGTTTGGATGTAAAGTTCTGTAGATATCTGTGAAATCCATCTGGTCCAGTGTATCATTAAAGGTCTCGTTTCTTTGGAGATGTTGTGCTTAGAAGACCTATCGAGTATAGAAAGAGCTAGATTGAAGTCACCAAGTATAAGTGTATTATTATCTAAGTATTTCTTCACTTTGGTTGATAATTGATTGATATATTTGGCAGCTCCCACATTCGGGGCATATATATTGACGATTGTTAAGTCCTCTTGTTGAATAGATCCTTTAAGTATGATATAGTGTCCCTCTTCATCTCTCACTACAGTCTTTGGGGTAAATTTTAGTTTATCTGATATAAGGATGGCTACCCCTGCTTTCTTTTGAGGATCATTCGAATGGTAAATGGTTCTCCAACCTTTTATTTTCAGGCTGTAGGTGTCCTTACGTCTAAAATGAGTCTCTTGTAGACAGCAAATAGATGGGTCCTGCTTTTTTATCCAGTCTGAAACCCTGCGCCTTTTGATGGGGTCATTAAGCCCGTTCACATTCAGAGTTACTATTGAGAGATATGAGTTTAGTGTCATCATGATATCTATTCAGTCCTTGTTTTTGTGGACTGTTCCACTGAACTTCTTCTTAAAGGGGAATTTTAAGAGGCCCCCTTAAAATTTCTTGCAGAGCTGGTTTGGAGGTCACATATTCTTTTAGTTGCTGCCTATCTTGGAAGCTCTTTATCTCTCCTTCCATTTTGAATGAGAGCCTTGCTGGATAAAGTATTCTTGGTTGCATGTTCTTCTCATTTAGGACCCTGAATATATCCTGCCAGCCCTTTCTGGCCTGCCAGGTCTCTGTGGAGAGGTCTGCTGTTACCCTAATACTCCTCCCCATAAAAGTCAGGGATTTCTTGTCTCTTGCTGCTTTAAGGATCTTCTCTTTATCTTTGGAATTTGCAAGCTTCACTATTAAATGTCGAGGTGTTGAACGGTTTTTATTGATTTTAGGGGGGGATCTCTCTATTTCTTGGATCTGAATGCCTGTTTCCCTTCCCAGATTAGGAAAGTTTTCAGCTAGAATTTGTTCAAATACATATTCTGGCCCTCTGGCCCTTTCGCCTCCCTCGGGAACCCCAATTAAACGTAGGTTTTTCTTCCTCAGGCTGTCGTTTATTTCCCTTAATCTATCTTCATGGTCTTTTAATTGTTTGTCTCTTTTTTCCTCAGTTTCCCTCTTTGCTATCAACTTGTCTTCTATGTCACTCACTCTTTCTTCCACCTCGTTAACCCTCGTCGTTAGGACTTCTAGTTTGGATTGCATCTCATTCAATTGTTTTTTAATTTCTGCCTGATTAGCTCTAAATTCTGCAGTCATGAAGTCTCTTTAGTCCTTTATGCTTTTTTCTAGAGCCACCAGTAGCTGTATAATAGTGCTGCTGAATTGGCTTTCTGACATTGAATTGTAATCCAGATTTTGTAACTCTGTGGGAGAGAGGACTGTTTCTGATTCTTTCTTTTGAGGTGAGGTTTTCCTTCTAGTCATTTTGCTCAGTGCAGAGTTGCCAAAAGCAACTTGTATTGGGAAAAAGAGAAAAAGAGAGGAGAGAAAGAAGGAAAGAAAAGAGAAAGAGAAAAAAAAGGGAAGAGAAAAAAAAAGAAGAAGAAAAAGAGAGAAAAAGAAAGGAGAAAAAAGGTGGGTGGGGGAAGGAAACAAATCAAAAAGCAAAACAAAACAAAACAAAACAAAACAAAACAACAAAAAAAGAACCACCGGGGAGTATCTTCTGATTCTTTGTACTTTAAGTCCCTTGGCTTCTCCTGGAAGTTGTCAGTCTAGCTGGTGTTCTGGGGGAGGGGCCTGTTGTGCTGATTTCCAGGTGTTAGCAGTTGGGGGAGCTGCTGTGCCCCTGCCTGGTGCAGGGCTCAGTGGGGTTGTTTACCCCGTGAGGCCGCAGGAGGAACAGCCCCAGTGGCGGGGCCAGCTCTGCAGCCCTGGAGTCAGCTCCCCGCAGTAGCTCCAGAGCTCTCCGTCTGCAGGGCCTGGAGGCTCCGGGCGGGGCCGCTGATCTGCTCAGCTGGGGCAGGAGCGTCCTCGCTGTCCTGGGCCCTTCCGGCCTCTGCCTGTCCCGGGGGAGGCCGGATCCTGGGCTGTGTCCCGGCGCCCTGTGCTCTGGGGCCTGCGCTGTTGGATTCGCGCTCCCGGGACGCAGCCCCCTCCGCGGAGCCGCCCCCGAGCCCCCCAGAGCTGCTCCGGGTCCCCCATGCGCGCTGCAGCCCTTAGGGAGCTCGGCGCACTCTCCTGGGGCGCAGGTGTCTGTTAGTGTCCCCGGGAGCCCGAGGGCATCCCCGTCCTCCTGGGTCCTGCTCCACCTCCCCGCGAGCCCCTTTCCCCCGGGAAGGTCGGTGCAGCTCCTGCTCCTCCGGGACGGGGCTCTCCTGTCCTGGGGACACTCGCCCCGGCCCCTCCCCCTTGGAGGCCTTTTGTGTCTTTATTTCTTTTTCCCCGTCTTCCTACCTTGATAGAAGCGCGAACTCTTCTCACTGTTGCATTCCAGGTGTTCTCTCTTTAATTCTCAGGCCGAATCCATAGATTTTCAGGATAATTTGAAGGTTTTCTAGGTAATTTGGTGGAGACAGGTGATTTGGAGACCCTACTCTTCCGCCGTCTTGCTCCTCCCCCCCACCTCTATTTTCTTTGTCAGAATTGGGAAACAATTAGGATACAGATACTGAGGACAGACACTTAAAGATAAAATATTTAACTACTGATAATGATTTTTAGACAATGTACTTTAAAAATGCTGATGTAGATCCGGTTAACTCGTGACCCTGGATTAGGCACCCCAAGACTATCCACCTACCCTGTAATAGCTTTATGTCTTTAACAATGCAATGTGTGCCCTTTGCACCCTAGCAGTGCCCCAGGAGAACACAGAAGAGAGCAAGGCATGTATACTTATTTATATGAGTCAGGAATTCAAGAAATTCAGGAAAAGTCACTATTACTACCCTGAGAAGTCAGGAAGTTTACTAGATAGAAATTCTTTCTCACAGAAACATGAGGTCAATGGAAAAGGAAAGGTAGGTGTAGTAGATGGAATGTAGTCCTCTAAAGATACTTAAATCCTAATCCCTGGAATCTGTGAATGTGTTATGTTACACACACACACACACAAATGGAATTAAGGTCCACGTGGAATCAAATTGCTTATCAGATGATCTTGAGATGAGATAAGTATCCTAGATTATCTATGTGGGCCCAATGTAAAAAAAAAGGCAGGAAAGCAAGAATCAGAATGAAATAAATGTGAGAAAGACCAGACTGATCATTGCTGGCCTCAAAAACAGAAAGGGGACACTAGCCCAGGGAAGTGGAAGCCAAAGAATATGGGCAGGCTCTAGAAGATGGAAAAGACAAGAAAGTAAATTTTCCTCTAGAGCCTCCAGAAAGGAATGCAGCCTATTAACACCTTAATTTTAGCCCAGTGAGACACATTTTGAACTTCTGTGCTTCAAAACTGCAAGATAATAAATGAGTATTGTTTTAAGCTGCTAAATTTGGGTAATTTATTGCAGCAACAATACAAAACTAATTCAGTATCCGCAATATCCAGCAGTGCAGTCACAGAAACCATTCATCCTCAAGCAGCAAGAAATGTAATGTAAGATTTTGGTGATTGTAAAAATGTTGGAAGGATGAGAAAAACTGAATAAAGTGATATCATTAGACTATTGGTTTCAAAATGACACGATGTGAACTTTCACTATCGCCAATACCACCCTGCACTGAGGATGTAATAGCTGTGCAAAATATTCATTGTTTTTTACTTTGGTGGGTGATGTCAACATCCTCAGGCAACTAACATGGAGGTAACACTTTGTGGGGTTTACCTCTCATTCCCTAGCATATGGATATGTGCATACATAGGCATTTAGAGCATTTCTGCTTACCAAATTCAGCCCACACAATGTTATCAGTGCAGTGAGCCATCCACTGTAGGCTAGTGAGATGGTCAAGATGCTTGAAGCCAGTTTATGCAGAAAAGCAGAGGTAGGGCAGCAAAGATGTACTGATGACCTTACAGCAAACTGCATCTGCTTGATAAGACAGAGGAAGAAAAAAGAATTTTCATGCTGGAAACTGCTTACCAGTTGTTAGAAAAATGTTGATTAGCTGGAATAAAGAGACACAAGGGCAACAGCAATTCCAATTGCATTTAATTCCCTGATCAAATTTCAAATAATTCACTGTCACTCTCTAAGACTAACATATCTTCTCTTTTCCTCACTAATCCATCTTCTGCTACTTAAATGGAGGCATGATAAAAATCATCACCTTTCTATCCTTCAGAACTTCTGGTGGCATGAATATCTGCAATGCACCAGGGCTCTAGGATTGAATTTGATTTATTATTTTGGTATAGAGGGGAAGTTGGAGGGTTTTTACTTAGGCCTTAACAAGCAAAATAATCCTCATTCTGTAAGTGAGGGAACCAATGTGGAAATTCTTTAGTGGCTGAGTTTGTTCCAGTTATGTAATCAAAAATGGCAGGAAATAAATAGAGGTTTGTTTTTACAGACCTGCCACAGGAGCTGTGCTCAAACCAAACTCCATTTATCACCCTGTTTATTCTGACTGGTAAACCTCAGTCACATAAGAGACCCCAGATATTACGTTTACTGGAAACAACAAATAGTAATCCTTGAAAAGTCATGATTGTTCTCTTTCCTCAGTGTGAAATGTATTTTCATCTTGGTAAAAGGCCACAGATCCCTTTCGGAAGCCTAGACTAATATTCGATAGACTCCCAGGATGATACACGCACAGGGGATGGATGAGCATGTCACACATGAAAAACACCCCGGTATTCCTATTCCAGCAATGTATTTCTTCCATTATATTATTTAAGGAATTTCTAATATCTCAACTTTATTTAATTCTGGCTACTGCTGAATCCAAGTTTCACTGAAATACTGAGACAAACTGTTAGTTGTCTCTAGCTGCCCAGGTCCTTTTTATTTGTTAGCACTCTTGTATCTACTATATTCTGAATACTTATCTAAGTAGATACATTATAAATTTAATTTTCACAATAATAACATGAAGTAAACAATCATTATCCTCATTTTACAGATGAGCAAAATTAAGCAAAGAGCAGTTAAGCATCTTGTCTAAGTTCACAGAGCTTGTAAGTGGTAGAGTTGGAATTGAATCCAAAATTTCTGCTACATTCATCTTAATGATAAATTTGGCTTCTCTAATGTTGTATTTATTATTCCCTATCAGAAGCTGTAGAATCCATTTCCATACATATTCTGTTGGTTTTTTACAATATAAATCAGAAAAATCTTATGGCTACATTTTCTGATATGTAAACCATCTCCTCTCAAGTCAGCTTTTACATTTGTCTTCCTTAAGTATGTTAGGATATGACTCTGGTTATGGATGTGTAAACCATGGGGGGCGGGGTGATAGGAACAGGGCATGAGGACAATAGGCAAGTGCTCTTGAGGTTACTGTCTAACATGACGTGCCAGTGCCCTTCTAACCTGTTTGTGATGCTGGAATTCTGTTGCTGCAGATACATTTCTGCTTGGCCAACTGGCTCTATTTTAGAATCTGCAATAAAGAGTACTAGGAGACTGTAAGGCTAGAGAAGAAGCTTCTTGATTCTTCCAGATTTTTCCTTGTGAGTTTTCTTTTAGCTTCTAGTTTTTTATCAGGGTAACCTCATTAATCCTTCCAGTAACAGTAACTGAATCAAATTTGCAATTTTTCCAACACTGGCACAACCAGCCTTAACAAGCACCTGCCTCAACACACAGCCCCAGCTAGATAGTGTCCCCTCTTCAGAGGTCTGGACTCCAGATTCTCAGGACCCTCCTAAGGTCTCTAAATTTTAATAATTCCAACCTCTTCATTTTCCCTGAACATTTAAGGAGAGTAACTGTGTCCTTTGCTAGAATTCTCTTTTATCTTTTTACTTATTTGGCTAACAACCTTATTTTTAGTTAACATTTTTCCTTTTTTTTCTTTTTTTTTGTTAGCATTTTTTCATATAAATTCTCCCTGTTCAAATAACTGCTATCATTTCAGTGTTTTCAAGCAAGTTATGGCTTTCTTCCCAACAAGGTAAAAATTAGTTACTTCTATAGGCATGGGAACATTAATGGGATTTGGAGGTTTACCAGGCTTATATTTATTGTAATTTACTCAAATGTTCAAATGTTCCCATTATGATTCTGCAAGCCTAATTCTTCCCCCATAAGTCCCTGACTTTCACATGAGAGACTGGCATAGTTGGGGACTCAAATTAATTTGTATTTCTATGACTTTTTGAATTGATTTCTATGTCTGATTTTTTAAAGATTTATTTATTTATTTATTCATGAGAGACACCAAGAGAGAGGCAGAGACATAGGCAGAGGGAGAAGCAGGCTACTCGATCCTGGGACTCTGAGACCATGCCCTCAGCTGAAGGCAGATGCTCAACAGCTGAGCCACCTAGGAGTCCCTCTATGTCTGATTTATTGTCGTCTCAGTCAGTGACTGTCAGTTATAAGAGATACTGTTAGAGACTCAAAGAAGTCTAAACCTATTGGTGCAGGTGAGTTTGGGAAGTTGAGTAGAAGGTGAAAGGAAGAGGTAAAGCCAAGTATTTAAGACTCTGTACTGTAATAACATTGTTTATGCTATCCAGTTTAATTAGAAGAGGCCAGCCAGACTCACAGTCTCTGTATTCCTCATTTGCAATTGGTGATCATTTGCAGCAGCCGCTTGAATTCCAAATCCCACCAAGTGCTAAGAAGTGCATGTTATAATGACCCCATGTCATGGGCCATCTACAATCCACTTTTCCTAGTATGAGGTAATCACTCCTTTTTTACCAAGGTTACATAAGGAATACAAAATGTCCTTCAGGGTCTTTCCTTGGAACCGCTCTTAGTTCTATATATTTAATTAATTATAATTTACTCTGAGAAACAAATACCACTCTAGATAATTTCAGTACAATGTGACTTAATACTAGAAATTGAGTTCAAGGAATGCCTGGATGGCTCAGTGGTTGATCCTCTGCTTTCAGCTCAGGGTATGATTCCCGGGTCCTGGGATCGAGTCTCACATTGGGCTCCCCTTGAGGAGTCTGCTTCTCCTTCTGCCTATGTCTCTGCCTCTCTCTCTCTCTCTCTCTCTCTGTCTCTCATGAATAAATAAATAAAATCTTAAAGAAGTAAAATAAAACTTGAGTTCAAGATCCAGGGACTTTACATCTACACATGAGCATCCTTTACTCAGGAACTCTAAGAACATTAATTTTCTATATTTGCTGATAGCTCTTCCCTACTACCATTAGCCCAATGTATAAACATAAATTTCAACATCTGACAATTGATATATCATACTAAAACTTATAGACTCTGTTTTCAGTTTTGTTTGCTTTATTTTATTTTCCTGGATGCCTTTCTTATGGGGGTATAGTGAGTCAATTTGAGATAGGAAAACTGAGGGACTCCATAAAAATCTGATTTTTGCTCCTTTTCTCACTTCTATTCTTGCTAGGACCTGCACCCCCACTTTACACATACTTCATAGTGCATAGTGTATGTCTTCTTTGTAAGGGACAAGGAGTAATGATTTCTTTAGAGTCTTCCAGCATAATAGATAACATCGAGAAAGGACCAGGTGAGAATGACTAAAGTCATTATATGCACATCCAGACCACCTGCACTAGACATCTCCATGCTGAGATCCCCAAAGGCTCCAAAGAATAATTGAGTTATAAAGGACCTCTGAGTCCTTGTTTGTTCTAACCAGTCTCTGGTTGCCTGGGAGGACATGTATGACAGAGCACAATCCTCAGTAAAAACCTCAGATCCCAAGCAAAGACAAGACTTTCTCTCTTTTCCTTTCTGAGTCTCCCAGATGCTCTATCTACACCCGCACTCTCTCTATACCTTCAGCAAACTGCTCTCACTTCCGGTTTGCTCACATTTGATTTCTATCCTGTGCATAGCCACTGACCTTCTTGGCTAGTCCTGTGGGACCTCCTCTGGGTCCTCAGCCCTGGCCCACCTGCATCAGGTTCTTCCCTCTCTTACACTGGATCACGTAACAGTTAAAGATATCAATTTGGAGTCAACATAAACTTGAATGTGAGTTCTACTTTTAACACATACTGGCTATGTGATATTAGAGGTTACTTAGCCTCCCTGAGCCCTAAATCATTCATTTGATGAAAGATTGATATTTATTTAGAAGTTTGACATGAGGACTACCTAAGACATTTAGCACAATGCTTAGCACATAAATGCTAGTTATTAAAATGAGGGAACACTTTTTTTAAGCATTTTTTTTTCAGAAGCAACTGAAAACTACTTTTTATACTTAAAAAAATATATTTTTAAACTTGTTGCTTTGAATGCACCATCCTTCAGAGAAGAGGCAGGGAAGAAAGGAGTGAAGCAAGCCATTCATCTGTGCTTTTATTTCCCAATTCTGCCTTACTAACAGCTACTACATAAAAGCTGCTTTCCCATGGTGTAGTCTCCTCCGGGAGAATCTTCTCACTTGTCCCTGGGCCAGTCCGGTGTGGCGTATGAGTGATTATAGGGAAAAAGAGATTGGTCAATCTAAGACAGTGCTCCTGGCTTTCCATGGCCCACTGGAACTCACAGAAAACCCTGGAGTTTTTTCCTGTTCCTGTGGAGAACACAGATATGCTAAGTAGACTTATAAACTGATAAGCCTGGAGTGAGGCTTTGGTAGATTACAGTGAATAAAAACTTTGTGGCCAAAAGGAGAAAAGTTGAGGATTCATAACACTGATTAAGACATGAAGCATCTCAAAAGACATTAATTAAGGGTTCAAAAATTGGCAGACATGGCTGCCTACACACTCTGCTTGGGAAAACAGAACAAGGACCTACAGTAAGAACCTTAAGTCTTCTTTGGCCTCCCTGCCATTTGCCCTCCTCATTCTTCCCCAATTGTTAGTTTCCCACCATAAACACTTAGAAGTCTTATACAGGGACTCGTGGGCAGGGAAATTAAATCTGAAAGCCTGAGCATGTACCCACACTCCTAAGTCAATTAGAAAGTATTTGAAACCAAGAGAAATAGAGGATATTAGATGGAAAGTTTGAAGATTTTTAAATTTAAATTTAAAACATCATTCTACAGCAAGTTAAGAGCTTGTGCAAACCATTTGATCAGTTATAGAAAAGAAACTTTTGTAGACATCTGAGTTATAGCATCTCTAAATAATATGAAACTGACATTAACTATATTATTTCACTAAAGAGTATGGGATATTTTTTAGTGTCACTTATGTGAACTGAAATCATGTGTAGAATGACAATGTTCCCACAAAAGCAGAAAGGATAGGTTCCAAAGCACAGGATGGATATACATACAATTTGGAAAGTACAACAAATATATATATATTTAAAAATAACTACATATATTCAATCTAGGGAATAAAACAAAGTAGAACCATTCATGCATTTACTGTAAGAAATTGACTGAATCATTCCTTATGGGCATAATACTTTGCAAAGCATTCTTGGAAGAATGCAAGTTATCTAAAAGAAGCCAGCATTCCATTGTCTTCAATAACTTCTCATTGTAGTCCTCTACAACCTTCAGCTTTACTTTATTTGTGTTTGCTCTTTTTTGGTTCTTAAAATAGACTCTGGTTAAGCCAGCTGTTCATGAAACTGAGGAGAAAGAAAAGCAAGCTCAGGAAAGCATAGTGTCTGGCTTACATTTTGCATAGTTGCTATACTAATCAATATCACAGTAATTAAAATCACCCATGATTAATGGGCTAGCATTTTCTTAGGGCTTTGTTGTCTACAAAAGCATTTCACAGTCTATTTTTGAACTGCTTAGTAGGAGCAAACCCCAAATCTCCAGGCTACTTTTTGTCCTTAATTTTCATCTGAACTATTCCTGTCTAAGGGAATACCTTGCCTGAGGATGTAGCTGTGGGTTCCCCCTCTCTGTATGAGAGGAAAAAGACCTTTTCTCTCAAAAGCAAAGACTGAAGCTGGAAATTAGGGATTTCCAGTGACTTTAATTTTCATTCACTGAATTCACCTTCTCTCCACACAAAGCCCCGTGGGACACGAGGATTCTGACAGGCCAAATGGATTGGTTGCTACCATAAGGCTGTACCTATTTGCATTATTTCTCTCTATAAGACAGAGTAGTCAATGCTATTATTCTTCTCTTGTCTAATCAATCCTAGGCTGAGACTCTAAATCTTGAGTTCCAATCCTGGCACTAAGATTAATGTTATTGTGGAAAATTGACATCTTAACTTCGCATTAAAACATTAGCTTATATTTTTAGGGAAGTAATTGCCTTAAGTAAACAGTAATACAGGCTGTTACTTGCAGTTATTTAAAAAGGCTAAAATGCCTAAAATAACTATTCCTTGCATCGGGTTATATTTCTGATACCTCTTTATCTTGAATGAATTTCAACAAGGGTTTTTGTACTTAATAGCTGGTGAGGAAAAAATGATTGCACAAAAGCTTTTGAAGATTGACTATACTTCATCAGAAAATACTTCATAAAGAATTTAAATTTGTAATACTAGATACAATGCTTCTCATCAGGTATCAATGAATAGTCAAATTGGTTAATCTTAACTCCATTCTTTGTCTGCAAATGATTTGCACATTGCATTCCAGATTGTGCATACCATCCCCTTCAGCTTTTAAATGTTCATTAAGAAAACAAATAATTTGGGAATGGGATAGCCTCTAGAGCTTTATTAACATAATTTTTGATAATTTGCTACAGAATTTTTATAGTGCAGTACTATAAAATGCGATCTATTCTGAATCTGAATGAACCTGTAATTCATTCATCTATTAATCCAACATGTATATGCAGACATTCCATATTTGAATTGCAGTGGTAAACTCTCTCATGGCTTTTGAATTCTCGTTCCATGAAAATGTCACTGAAACATCTCCTGAGTAAAAGCTGGTAAGAGAGATTATTACTTTGACAGTTATTGGCATCCCTAAATTGGCGGGGGGGGGGGGGGGGGCACAAATTCAGGACAGTCACAAGGTTTTGGGCAATGAGTTTTATTTATTTTTTCTGTTTGTATTTAAATTACAGTTAGTTAGCATACAGAGTAATATTAGTTTCCATTGTACAAACAATACCCACTTATTACATCAAGTGCATTCCTTAATCTCTATTACCTATTTAACCCATTCCTCGGCCCACCTCCCCTCTGGCAACCAACAGTTTGTTCTCTATAGTTAAAAATCTGTTTCTTGGTTTGCAACTCTGTCTCTTTATTTTCCCTATGCTCATTTGTTTTGTTTCTTAGATTCCACATATGAGTGAAATCATGTCGTATTTGTATTGCTCTGACTGACTTATTTCACTTAACATTATACTCTCTAGCTCCATCCATGCCATTGCAAATGGAAAGATTTCATTTTTATTGCTGAATAATATTCCATTGTGTGTGTGTGTATATATATATACACACACACACACAATGGAATATTATATATATATATATATATATATATATATATATATATGCTGCATCTTCTTTATTCATTCATCAGTTGATGGACATTTGGACTGTTTCCATATATTTGCTATTATAGATAATGCTGCTATAAATATCAGGGTACATGTATCACTTTGAATTAGTATTTTTGTACTTTTGGGGTAAATACCTACTAGTACCATTGCTGGATCATAGAGTAGTTCTATTTTTTAGCTCTTTGAGGCAACTCCACACTGTTTTGCCAATTAGTTTTAGGTGGATCTTTCAAGACAAGGGCTTGATTAGGATTGGGGAAAGATCATGAATGTTAGTTGAGGATTGGTGGACATAGCAAGATGAGAGACATAGCAAGATTAGAGTTTGGACCAAGAGTGTAAGCAGTCTTGGAATCCTGGGAAATAAGCTCTTCTTTGATGCTGTTGAAATGTTGAACAGTTTGATATCCATTAAATGGTTTCCTGGGGAGTTCCTGAAATGGACAATAAAGCCATTGGCAGTGTTTGTCTTCTTGGGCAAGAATTCCCTGGAAAAGACATATTAGTGAGGGGTAGGGGAGTTCAATTATAAAGTCACATCACTGTTATCTATAAGCTATATGGACAAAGACAACAAAAATGACCAAAGAATCACAAAAAAATATGCACTACATAATTTATAGAACATAAGAAATAATATTAAAGATAAAGACTAAGAAACACAGCAATTTGGACTATTCATCTAAATAGCATAAAAGGCATAATAGCTACTATATGGGAATGCTTTCAACCAGTTATTACTTTTAACACTTTTCCATAAAAGTAGAAACTTAAACATTTTAATTCCATTTAGTTTTAGTCTACATTTTGAATTCTGTCTATCTTTCAATTCTAAATATTTTAAGTACCATTTTCAGTACAGCTTATTAGCCACTTGGCCCCATGCTGCCTATGAATTTGAAAATGAACAATATGGGAAATGTAACATAGAATGTAGGGCTCATTTCAATGCATTTGCCTTCTCTCTGAGATTCTGGATGACTAGAAATAGAAATCCATGATCTGAATAGATTATCTCCCTACCCCACTATCTAATATGCATGAAAGCTAAATACATTGATTATTTAGTGCTATATCCCAGTGCCTAGTACACTGTTTGGCTCATGGACAGTTGTCAATAAAACATTTGATTCATGAGAAAATCCACGATTCTGCTGCCCAACCTTCATTAAATCTAATTTAAGAAATTGTACCCTGAAGTTTCTGCACTTTTCCCTTACTCTCTCTTATGTGTTTCATGTTACTAGACGTGGAACAGGTAAATTGGGTTTAAGTCAATGTATTTCATTCATTGGGCAATTGTTGCTAGTTTAGGGATGAACATAGAGCCCAATTCAGGCCCTTTATGCCCTTGAGATCTAGGCTGAAGATGTTATATTTTGCCACGTCCTGAGCAGGCAGAATGTTGAGCAGATGGGCCATAGTACATGTCACCCTGAAGGGAAACACTCTTCTGAAAAATGAAAGCGATGCATGGAAGAACAGAATTCATGGATCAATACAACTGGATCCTCAAGCTGTTTTTAGATCCTGAGTCAGCCATGCCTGAAGGACTTTCCAACTTTATAAGCCAATGTATTTATTTGAATGCTTACGTCGGTTTTAATGGAATATTTTTGAGGGTAAAATGAAATAATATGACTAAAATCACCATAAGTAATACATAACATAAACTAGGCATGCAATGAATGTTTTTTTTCCTTTTTAAAAATTCCTTCTTTAATACTGTCTTTTACCCTCATCCTAGAACACTAGTATTTTCTCAAAATTAATTTAGACCACTGAAATAATTACACAGACAACATAAAATGTTGCTTCTCTAAGGAATTAAATTATTGGGCACAGCCTGAAATCCCTTTTCCCCAACTCTCTTGTTTACATTAAAGAAACTGAAGATCAGAAAATAAAAAAAGAGACTGGAGATCAGAGAATAACTTGATAATAGATTCCTAAGCAACTGACTCAGGAATTGAATCTTGGTCTCCTACCTCATTGAATGAAAGCCCCTTCCACTATATCATACTGATACTATTTTTTATTTTGCAGACTTTTAAAAATATACTTTTCTCCCAGCCCCTCACCATAGACAAAGATTAAATTGTAATATCCTTCTCTAATAACCTACCAACAATAATATATTAATCATCTATTGCAGACCTGAACTCTGTTAGGCCCTGAGGATGAACATGAAACATTCCTATTAAGTAAGAGTCAGTACTTACAGGAAAACTAGCAAATAATTAAAACAAACATATTATGGATTTGGTTTTTGTATGGTAGCATAGTATCCATCATAGTTTTTGCCTCTGAACATATATCTTTCTCATCTCCCATATTAAGGCCTCTGGTGAAGGTGAAGTGACCATATTGGTAATGAGTAATCCCAGCTTTTTGTTCACAGCTTACTGGACCAAGAGTGTTCATCTAACCCAAGCTAGGCCAATCATATTCTCTCTTTCTCAGGAAATTGAACTCAAGGATACCTAGAGATTGGACCCATTTAGTGATCTGAAACTGGTCCTCTAAATCATATGTTGATTAGCTAGAATAGTTTTTCTTCTGGCTACTTGCTCAAAGTACTGGTATATTCACTTTTTTTGATGAGAAATTGTCTTTGGATACATTTGGGCATTCAAAAACCATAACACTCTTTGAGTTAAAATTTGTGACATATGAACTAGACCAAGGATTACTTTCTTTTGTGATTAATGACTAAGAAATTATTCCATTTTTGCTCATTTGAGCACTTAGAAATAGGTCACTCATACACAAGGCATTTTTGAGTAGGGGCAGAACTCTATTTCCCATGGGAAGAAGGTTCACACTCAGAGCCAATCATATTAACAAATTTAAATTTATTGATGTTTAAGATGCTTAATTGTCACATGGAAGTTTTAATTTTAGATTATACTGTGGATTTTAATGGGCTAAATAAACTAATTTTCATCTAGAAAATAAGGATTGTATATTTTATTTTCAGAACATTATGGATGTTAATTTGCTTTTATTTTCAGAACATTAAGGATGAAAGTTGACCTACTTTATGTGCAGGAGAATTCTTTGCACTGCATGTTGAAACTTTATGTATATTGGAAGGGAAGGGAAGAGAACTACTTTTATCACTGAGAAACTGCCTTAACCAGGAAAGTAATTCTTTATTTAGTTTAAATCCACTACTTAGTCAAAATTTAACAAAGTTCCCAGTGGTCCCTGGGGTTTTCCTCCAATTCCAGTGGATACAATGTGATCTCTGATAATATTTATTCCCCAATGGAAAAGGTTAAAATATTACAAGGATGGCTGCTAAATCAAAGCCTTATATAAAACAAAATTATGGGAAAGTCAAGACACAATATAAAAAAGCAGATCTGCAACAATAAAGATGAGTGTTCTGACACCAAGTGGTATAATGCAATTCAACACTGGCACTAACCAACTGGTATTAGCACAAATCTCATGAATTAAGGGCAAGACTGCCCTCCCTTCAGACACCAGCTACATTATAGAAGTTTCCAGAATGCCCACTCTTCTTATCAACTGTTTACAAATTTGAGGATTCCCAAGATCCTCTCAGATTCAGTAATTCACTGGAGAAACTTACGACTCAGGAAATCGCTATTCTCTTGACGGTCTTATTATAAAGGGTGCATAACAAGACCAGCCAAATAAAGAAGCATAGAGGGCAAGGTCTGTGAAGGTCCAGAATGCAGAGCTTCTGTGCCCTTTCCCCATGGAATCTGGGTGCATCACCCTCCTAACACATCAATGTGTTCAACTAGGTATGATTGATTGACTGTTTGGCCATGTGATTGGAGTCACCCTCCAGCTCACTATCTTCCCCAGACGTTGGGAAATTGGACTGATATCAAGTGACTCAAAGCCCCAACCTTCTCACCTTATGATTTGCCTTTCTGGCATAACCAAATCTCATCCTGATTAATCTCTTTAACATAAACTCAGGTGTGGTTCAAGGGCTCACCATGAATAATAACACTGATGTAATTCAGGAAATTCCAAGGATTTAGAGGTTATCTCCCAGGAACCAGAGGTGAAAACCAGATAAAGTCTATCTTATACAACAAAGAGAGTATGTAGATTTTCAGATACATCAGAAAAGATTCCATTAGAGAAAAACTGATAGTCTCACGAGAATCTGTTATTTTTTGATATTAAATATCTACAAGGTCAAAAACTTCTCTACTTAGTTTCCACTCCTTGCAATCAAGTGATTCTTTTCATTTAGTAGAAGTTTATAGAAAAACAAACAAGACTCAGCTGACTCAAATAATTTATAGGGATTTTAACTTTTATAAGGTTTTTTGTTTTGTTTTGTTTTTTTTACAATGTTTACCTTTAATTTTCAAGTATTTGTCCTGGAATACCTCCTTCTTTTGAACACCTATTTAATTATGACATGCAGCTCAAAATCTTGACACTAGAATAATTTCCTACTCATGGCCCCATCAAGCATCAATATTTCAGCTAAATATGTAAATTATAATGATCTTCCAACAGCAATGAAGAAAAGCGAACACTCCTCAAGACAAATAACACAGCAGATTATTAGAGATCTCTGTGTGTAATACATAAGAAATAGCAAAATAAAATGGTAACTCTGCAGTTAGGGAAAAAATAGGAAAAAACCATCAGTCACAAATATTTGACATTAGATTCCTAACTAAAGAGAGGATCCAGAATGTTTCCCCATCGCATTTGACATCATCTCATTAGAATGTGGGAATTGCATTAAGCACATAGCCTTGAGTAAAAACAATGAGAAGAAAGCATTTCAGGAAATAATAGAAAACAGATGAAAATTACAGGTGGAGTAGACTATAGAAACTTTGAAGGCCAGCCAGATGATTTAAACCTGGTATGATGCATGTAAAATAGTTTTTCCCAGAGTAACTAATTAGAGTAATTTTAGGATCAGCCTGGAATGAATATGAAGGATAGATTAAAAGGGAAGGCAGAAGATAGCAACAGGTTAAATGGTTGCAGAAGGCTGGATAAAATTGTGGAAATGTATTCTAGGAAGATATAGCAATGATGTAGTTCAGCATATAGGAGAAGGAGGTGATTTTAATAAAGAATGATATCTTTTTCTCTGAGTAGTAATTACCATAATTATTAGTAACAATTATTTCCCCATAAATCTAGTTTTCTCTGGATACTTCTGTCTGCTGAGACTCCTCTGGTTCCTTAATGCTGCTTCTCTAGGAAAAATAATTTATGCAGTAGCTAAAAGGCGTTTTCAGCATGTTCAGGTTATAGGGCAAGTATAAGCAGTTTGTGAAGGCAGTTAGGCATGATGGACATATTCCAATACTTTTTTCTTCAATCATCTGCCTAATGAGATGGCAATCTTGTTTTCCTTCTACTGCCTGTCTTTTTTGCTCTCCATTTTCTTTCAGGACAAACTCAAAGGTAGGGAATTTTGGAATTGCTTATTTCTTAGACTATAGGATAACCTGGATGCACCAAGAGAGGAAAAGTAGATTATTTATAACTCTAATACCCTGAGAATTTAAATATATACTATAAGTACCCTATGTAAGAACTTTCTGCATTCCTATTATAATTCTTAAATATTAATCAAGATGACTATAGTCCAGAATCCAAGGAGACCAACTATTGTAGCTCAGGTTGCAAATAAAGAAGATTTTCTGTTTGTTTGTTTTTTTTTTTATTTTCTCCCTTTAAATTTACTTTGACCTTTCTTCCTTCCATTAATTATTGTAATTTCTGTTTCTGCCTATAATATTAAAATGTTACTATTTTCTAATTGGCACCTTTCTTGCTGTCTGGAATTTTTTAGAATCGTGAATACCACAATTCTCTTATACATATGCATGTAAGTATAAAAATTAGACCTGTAAATAGAACATTATACTCCAGTTTAGACTGGTAAAATAGCATGCATTTACTTATCAGGTATCTGTAGTGTTTTGTCGGCTTTTATATTATACATTAACTCCATACTATTTTAACAATCATTTCTTCAATATATCTGTATGTGTGTCTGTGCAAGTCTTTCTACAGCCTTCTTGGAATTTGTAGAATATGGAATATTTTGTCATGGAACATATGCCCCAATCCATTTACCCAAGATTAATGCTTACTGGTGTGGTTCTGTACCCTGAAGAAATTTTAGAAAAAAAAAAATTGGCTGGGAGGGGTTGGAAATTTCTGACAGGAATATGTTCCCGATAATCAAGGATTATTGTTCCCAATAATCAAGAGGGAATATTAGATGGAGACTTAAGAAAACTAACTATCAATGTGCAGACAATCCCTAAATGTAGAATATGCCAATGTCTTCATAATTTTCAAGTGTCCCTCTGGAAATTTTGAGAATGAAATTCTTGTTTATCATTACTAATCCTGCAATCTAACTCTGTTTTATTCATCCAGAGCATTTTTGTACAGTTTTAACATACATTGAATTTTTTTAAAAAAGTAACTACTGTGTCATTTGAAGAAAGAATGCCTTTTTTTAATTCAGAATTTCCCCAAGTTTTAGGTACATGTTAAAAATTTGTGTTTATAAAAGCAATAGCATTTGTGGTATTTGAACACCTCCACACAATTCATTTGTATCAGCTTATTATCCATCGCTACTGCATCCATAGTAATTCTATGAATAGGTTCAAATATCTGAATATTCTATTTTGTTTTTAAGTGTAATTGTACCTCAGAATTTATATATTAAATGTGTGTTATATTATTATAATTATAAATTTCTTTCTGCTGGCTGCTCCTTTGCCCATATTTTCTTTCTGTGGCCTATGCTCTCATACTCTTGCTGCCATGGAAGTTGGCTGCTAACTGCTTAAAGATGCCCTTTTAGAGATTGCTCTTAGCTAAAATGGGAGATCCTTCAACCTCTGCTATAGTCTGAATGTTTGTGTTACCCTGAAATTCACATGTTGAAATATCAGTACCATGTGATGGTCTTAGAAGGTAAACCCTTTTGGTGATTCTTAGATTCTAAGGCTGAAGCCCTCATGAATGGGTGTAGTGCTTGCATAAAAGAGAGAACTTCTTCACCTTTCTACCATGTCAGGACAAGTTGAGAAGTCTGCAACCCTGAAGAGAACCCTCATCTGGTCTTGCTCTAATTCTGATCTTGGACTCCCAGCCCCCAGAACTGTAAGAAATAAATTTCTATTTATAAGCTACCTATCAATGGTATTTTGTTACAGATACCTGAACTGTATAAGATGAGCCCCCAGAGAAAGTTCTCAGCCAATGACTGACTGCCACTGAGGTTAAAAAAACCCAACCTCTTTTCTTTATGTATGACCAGTTCTGTTGTGCCATGCATGCTTTGACTATATTGCTTAAGATGGTAGCCACTGGCCATATATGGTTATTTAAACTCACTAAACTTAAGCTAAATAAATTATTATAATTTCAGATCCCTGGTCTTACTGACTACATTTCATGGGCTCAAGAGCCACATTTAGCCAATGGCGACTGTATTGCACACTCTAGATATGGGGCATTTCCATCATAACATAAAGCTCTATTGCTCAGTGTTACTTTAGAACATTGTTGTATAATAAAAATATAATGCAAGCTATACCTGAAATTTAAAATTTTCTAGTAGCCACATGGAAAAATTTTAAAAAGGAAACAGGTAAAACCAATTTGAAAAATATTTTTATTTATGCAATATATCCCAAACATTACCATTTTAACATGTAATCAATATTAAAATCGTTGTTGATTCATTTCAAATTATTTTTTCATACTAAGCCTTAAAACTGGTTTGCATTTTAAACGTATAGCATATGTTAATTTGCAGCTATAGTTTCATCAGAAATACTTGATCTGTATTTATAGTTCATAAAATTTACAGATGAAAAGTAGACTGACATACTCCAGTTTTTCCAAACATGCTTAAAAATTTTTTACTAATTGAATGGAGACAATTTTTAAATAGAAGTTAAAATAAAATCAAAGAAAAATTCAATTCCTCAGTCACATCAGCCATACCCAAGTGTGCAACCGACACAAATGACTGGTGGCTGTTGAATCTTAAAATACAGGTCCAGAACTCCTCTTAGTATGGGGCTGATGCCTGATTCCGGCTGAGATGATATCTTAATTTAGCTCCTACTTTTTCCCTATCATGCTTCCCTCACTTCTCTGCAAGCACTCCCTCACTAAATTACATGTGCCTGAGTCCCCATGCCAGAATCTGTTTCTAAGGAACCTGACCTAAGACATTAATTTTTTATTCAACTCATATTATTGTTAACGTATGACATTATATTTTATATTAGCTACATACTTCATTTCAAGAAATAAAAGGGAAAATTTCAAAACAATTTTATTTTCTTAGAAGCCATTAGGTCTGACTCTTAGATATTTGTTACAAATATAAATGTGAGTTTATACGCTTACATTTTTACTGCAGTATATTTTATCTGCAGATCAAATCAATTAGGAAATCTTCAGGTATTTACTAAAATATATAGATTATTACTATTAAAACATAAAATTTCTAGAAATAATATTTTGCTACTGTCAGAGGCATTAAATACACAAAGGCACTACTAACCATTTTTTTGAGCAATCAGACCATAAATTAATTCCAATGATCAAAAGTAAGGGTTCAGCATTGCTTAGGTCTTCCCCCAACTAACAAGCTCAAAATCAAATTATAACAATAGTTGATGTGGCACTTTATAAGCAATTTACAATAACTGAAAAAAGGACATTTTTATTGTTGGTAATCATACTCCTCCCAAAAGTGCCTGTGCACAGAAGAGAAAAAGGAAGGGGCAGATGATATGGAGAAACAAAATACTGGGCCATTTGGGAGAAAGTAGAATTGGCTCTGACTTGCACTAGTACAGCCCTAGTAACAGTCAAGGCCCCTTTCTGACCTCCTAAATGTTTTTCTTCATCATGGTTTTCTTATGTTCTAACATATCATAAGGAAAATATGTGGGTGCAGTGAACAGAGTTTTGAAACAAATCACTTAAACCTGTTTGTACCTCAGTCTTTTTTTTAAAGTTTTATTTATTTGAGAGAGAGAGATTGAGAAAGAGACAGCACAAGCACATGCACAGAGGTGAGGAGCAAAGGCAGACAGAGGAAGAGCAAATCTTAAGCAGACTCTGCTCTAAGCCGGCGGAGCCCAAAGCAGGGCTCGATCTCACTACCCTGAGATGACAGTCTGAGCTGAAACCAAGAGTTGGCTGTTTAACTAACTTGGCCACCCAGGCAGCCCTCTGCCTTAGTCTCATATTCAAAAGGAGATAATAAGAGCTGTTGTACAGTTGGGTTCTTTAATGTGAGAATAATGTAAAAATTTAGATTAACTTATACTTGCATTGTTACCTAGGGAGTTCACTGAGGAATAATATAGGCATAGCAAGGACTTGGGCTTTCAGGAAAATAGGCTCTACCAAGAAGGGATAGAGATTGTAATGATTTGGCAAGATTTTTGAAATCTCTGTAACTTTCTCTAAGTCTCAGAGATAGGAAAACCTTGAGAAGTAAAATGAGTTGGTATGGCTCTTCAAAAGAACATATTGGTAAACAAGATAGCATAAGTCTGCATGATCTGCTCACTCTGTAGACCTCTGTGAGGTGCTCAGAAGGGAGTAACTCTAGAGATAGAGAAGACATTGCTCAGATATGGATACAATGAGGGGGTGGAAGTGATTGGTACTATTGGAATTCAATGGGTGAGAAGCTGATGAAGGGCATTTAAATGAAAGCATCGACCCAGAGATAGTCAATTTATGGGAGTTAGTGATGATTAAAACTCTTAACTTTCTCTGTCTAATAACAAAATTGACTAATTTCTGATGTTCACGAAAATACTGTATCTCTGAGCTCATCTGAGCTGACCTTTGAGTTATGCCATCACAAAGAGGCTTGCCTGGCCTTTCTATAAGTGTGAATTCAGGAGTGACCATCTGGTCACTGCCAGAAAAGGCTGTGCCAACAGAGCATTTTGAAACTGATGGGGTGTTGCAAATTCAGTCATGATGTGTAGTCACATGGGCAGGCAAGTCATCCTCCAGCAGCATGGTACATCTGCCACTTGGCTCTGGGAATATATTGAAGACACTGATGGGCATATGCAGTTCCAGAACGGGCAGATTCTACAAATAAAGGAACATTTTATGGGATAGGGTTTTTATTTACATTTTATTGAAAGTGTCATGATAAAACACAGTTGGATAAAATCTGCTAGCAGTAAGCTTACAAAAATATTCACCGATGATTGCTCAGAAAATTCCTTTGGTTCTTGTTCTTTTCCTTGACTCTTATTTTTAATCCTGAATCATGTAGTCTAGTAAGAAAATTCCTTTTATGTGCCAATATTTTCACAGCTGAGTAGTAATGATTTTTAATGTCTTATTTTGGGGTAGTTATTAGAAAGTTACATTTCTGCAATTCTGCCAAATTTTACAGATGATAAAAGATGTCACTATTATATCTGAAGAGTAAAAGGTCTGTATAACTATTATCTGCTTTGGCCTATGCAAGCATTTATAGTTTAATAACAGATTTTTTAAAAGCACCATGATAAATGGCTTTATATAGTAACTCATATAATCCTCCTAACAGCCTTACAAGGGAGTGTAGAGTACTATAGGAGTGTAGTATCTGGAGTCCAAGTGTTTGGCTTGAATTTTCAGGCTCTCTTTGCCTTTACTATTCTCTTTTACTGATTTCTCTTCCCCCAAAACCCACATGGCTTCCTGTGTCCTTTCTTCAGATTTCTACTCAAACTTCACTCTACAAGTTTGGGCTTCCCTGATTGTCCTGTACCCATCACACCCCAGTACTCACTCCCCTCACCTCTTTCTATCCAGAGCCCTTACTATCATTTAGTATACTTCATTTTTGTGTGTTTATTTGATTATTGTCTGTCTCCTTTTAATAGATTATAAATTCCACAAGGTCAATGCCTTTTTTTTGATAATTCCATCTTTAGTAGCTAAAATTATGCCTCACTTATATATAGCACACCAGAAGAATTGTTGAGAAAAATAAATGAATAAATGTTTCTCTAGCACTAAAAAATTTCCTATGGAATCATCTCTTTCTCTTATTGCATTATTATAAATACTTACAGAATTGTTTCAATTTAGAGCCACAGACATATATAATTTAGCAAGAATAAAAACACTTTGTATAAAATCAAAAGGTTATTTTCCCAGGCATTCAAATCAACTGCCATTTGAAGAGATGCCATTCTGATTTTAATCTCTGATCCTTCTTTTTTTTTTTTTTTAAAGATTTATTTATTTATTCATGAGAGACAGAGAGAGAGGCAGAGGTACAGGCAAAGGGAGAAGCAGGCTCCATGCAGGGAGCCTGTTGTGGGACTCAATCCTGGATCTCCAGTATCAGGCCCTGAGCTGAAGGCGGCGCTAAACTGCTGAGCCACCTGGGCTGCCCTCTGATCCTTCTGATATAGAAATCTGCCAGTCTCCTTTTGCTTTCAGGTGATTGGGTGAGTCCTTTATTTTTCTTCTTAGTTCTCATAGTTTTATATTTTAGTCACAGAAAATTTGCATATATCCATTTCCTAAATAATTCTTTTAATGAAAAATTATCTCTTCCCTATCTGAAGACTTTGAACTATTTTCCTCTTTTTTGACTTTGAACTATTATAAGCCATGTTACACAGTTCCAGAATCATGGACTCCCATCTTCAATAAGCCACTATTTTTTCAGGGTATACTCAATAGGAACAATAGGACAGAAACTTATACAAAAGTATATTAAGAAGTCCATATTCCATGTAGGCATACAAACACATGAAAAACTGAAACAATAGAAAAATGTTTGATGGGAACATATTAGAAGGAGAGATTAGTCAATTATACCTGGGTATAATGGCCATGAAAGAAGGTATGATAGGGTGCAGATTTATAAAATTCTAGAGATGATGACATTTGACTTGTCTATCAAGTTTAGACAATGTCATAGACATATGAAAGAGTGAGCATGGAAAGGCATGGCAGATAAAGAAAACATCACAAGTAAATCATATTTATAGGTTATAGATAATTACAAAATAGTCAATACAATACCTGACACACAGTAATACTGATAATTTTATTAATATAATTATTTCCATCAATGTATTAGCAGTGCATATAACAGAGCTGGGAACTAACTCAGAATATGAGTTCAGGCTGTACTATGATTTCATATCTTCTGGTTTTAACCATCATGCCATTTAGCCTCTTCATCCTAATACGTTAATACATAATGGTATTAACATCCTTGCTACTGAAATCTTGATATTTTCGTCAGTATCCTAACTGAACCTAGCCCTGATATCTCTGTATAGTAAGGTTTTTTAAAAGTTATGTTAGGATTTTAAAATGACCAAAGATTTTTTGAGGATGATTGCTACAATGATTGATATACTAATTTGGACATACTTGTTTTCTCATCTGGCAATCTTGTGTAATGAATGATAGGACATTTCAATCCCTCTGTTAGGATGAATAACTTCTTGTTTGTGGTCTATGCTAATGATTGATTCCTATTTAAAGTATGATACTTTCCATATAATACCTTTGATATTTCATTTTTAGCTCAGAGGTATTAATTCACATTGCAGGTTGTGTTTTCACAACTGTGCAAATTTGAGGAACTATCTCAGACTGATTCAGTCTAATCTTGCTCGAGTGTAAGGTTATATGTTTATAGATCTAATAATCTTCAGGGGAGAAAACTTAGCCTTTGATAAAGGAGGAAGTTGTTTGTAAAGGGACAATTTGTCTTGGTCCAAGCAAAGCTTCAGGTCACTGAAAGACTTTGCTCCACCTGGACAAATGAAACTGTGATGTATTGATTGCTTTCCATGAGAAGGTATTTACAAGACAAAAACAAGAAAGATAGGACTCCTGGATGGCTCAGTGGTTGAACATCAGCCTTTGGCTCAGGTAGTGATCCCGGGGTTCTGGGATCAAGTCCTGCAGGGAGCCTGCTTCTCCCTCTGCCTATGTCTCTGCCTCTCTCTGTGTGTCTCTTATGAATAAGTAAGTAACATCTTTTTAAAAAGACAGCTAATAAATGAACTCGTTTCAGGTGATGTGCAGTCCTCACTCAAGTGCTTGATGGTCTCCAGATACCACATGGCTCTTTGCAGCTCTTTGGTCATTGAAGCACACAGTGCTCACTAACATGGGATTTGGGCAGTCCAGCAAAGCTATTCCATTTCTATTTGTGTGGATTTTTAAGTTTGGATTCCATGGACATCTTCCTTTGGAAGGCCTCTTCTTACATTCCCTTCCCAGACCAAAACTCCAAAATCAAAGACAGCAATTTTATTAACCTACCCAACATAGTACTATTGATATAAGGTAAAGGAGGGAAAAGTGGCTTATTACTTTTTTTATAGAAGATGTACAAGTTTATAGTTGTCTTTCTTCTGATTGTTTTTGTGGTCTTCAAACTATAAAACTGTTCTCTTGACTTTTTATTATCTGTATAAATACAGACATAGTTAAAATATATTGTTTTCTGTTATTATTCAAACATACTGGTTTCCTTTCCAGCCTGTAAGAATGATAAGGCCGAGTAAAGGTGAGGATTGGGAGAGCAATTAACATTGATCAAGGAAGAGCAATAGAATGATATTTTCTTCAAGCGTAGCCCTGGCCCAGAGGCACAAAAGCCCTTGGCTCTAGGGGTCCCAGGCACACCAGGTTTGGCCACTCATCACTGACAAAATCCAAAGACAGAGAAATGACTGGTGGCGGAACAAGAAAGGAATTGATTTCAGTGAGGCTAGCACTGGGAAGACAGTAGAATAAGGTCTCCACAGTGCCAAAGAGAATAAGGTCTCCACAGTAGAATAAGATTGTCTCCACAGTGCCAAAAATGCTTCCAGGTTTATATAAGGAAAATGTGGGGTAAAGTGGGTGGTTACAGCTAGGTGGGCAGCAAAGGTCAAATCCATCCATCATTGTCTTGGAGTCAATTGTGGGTGGAGTCCTGCTGGCTCTGAGTACTCCTTCTGCTTGACGAGGTAGTTTCCTGTCTCTTCAGGGGATGCTTTGTCCTCAGGGCTTTCCACCTGAGTCAGAAGACAAGCTAGAGAGAAAAATCCAACTAGAAAGTTTGAGGTCAAAATGGAGGCAGCCAAAGTCCTCTTTCACATGCTCAGGATGGTAAAGAAAAAAATAAAGGAAGGAAAAAATGCATTTTGTCCTATTGTCCTTTCAAGTATTCTTTATCTTGATTTTTTTTTAAATCAAAAGGTCTTTTTCTCAGTTGCTTTTCCATCAACTTGATTTTTATCAAAGATTGGAATACACCTAGATCCTTTCAGTAATTTCTGCTTAATATGTGCAACTGTGAAAACTAGTATACTTCAGTTTGAAAATAATTATAGATAGGAGATATTAATGTGTAAAAAGGAAGAAAAGGTTGATAAAAAGGAGCTTTTTGCAATGCACTTCCTAACATGCAACTAAAATTTAGTTCAGACAAAATAGAGTAACAAATTCTGAGAAACCCTTAAAAAATGTAAAATTCTGCACCAAACAATCAGTTGCAAATGAATTTGGGAGTTATTACAAAACTATTCCCAATGGCTTGAAGTTCACTATAATTCTACATTGAAAAAGGTAAGCAGAATTCTAGAGAAATACAGTATAAATCAAAGAGATGGTCTTATTGTATCTAACATAGTTAGACTTCACCTGGAGTATCATAAAATATAGTGCACATGATACTTGAAGAAAGATGTAATTGTCTATAAAGGTGTAACACAAAGTAGACTGAATGGGTCCTAAAGATGCCTGTGTGAGGAACATGGGAGTTTTTAGAATAAGGGAGGAATTTGTGCTGATACACAGGGCATATTTCAATTTTAGTCAGCAATTAGTGGAATTGAGTCTAACTAGCTATGTTTCATCAATCTTGATACAGAAGCTAGTTTCTAAAGAGTTTTTTTTTCTTTTTTTTTTTAAAGAGTTTTCTATGTCAATGACAAAAAAAAAAAAAAAAGAAAAGAAAAGAAAGAAAGAAAGAAAGAAAATTGATCTGGAACCTTCCACCAAGACTTTTTAGCAAACCTTCTTTGACTGAACCACACCTTTCAATCTTTGCCTATGATTTTTGCAGTGTGTACCTCCTGCTCTATGAATCATCTTATTGTCTGCATCCTTCTGTAATCTGCCCACTTTAATCAAAACCTAATCCAAAAAGGCCTCATGAGCATAAGAAACCATTTAGGGTATGTTGCAAGGATATTTATACTGAACAATTTTAGTTGGTAATAAAATAAGTTGATAATGAAATAGAACACATTGCCATAAATCTGGGATAGAGTTAAGGCATAGTCATTTGTCTTAATTTGTTAAACTACCTCACCTGATGCAAATACAACAAAGTAATTTACATGTCAATTTCTTTCCCTGTTCCTGGATTCTTTGTGATAACTGCAGTTAATTCTGGTCAATAGCATTTTGATATCACAAATATTTTCAAAAATGGATAAGACTTTAATACCATTTGAAAATTTGGGGGACTTTTTCTATTCCTTTCTTCCTCTGATGTTAGTTATAGACCTACAGTTCTCTTCCAAACTGAGGTAGAGGCTGAAAAAGAAATTTCTGGTAACAAATTGACTACAGCAGCCTGAAGGTGTCAGTGACCATGGATCATCTTTCTTCATCAAGTTCTTGGCGTGTGGAGGGAAGCCATTTAGTCATGGAGATGTTTTCAGGAGCAAGGTTCCATAAATAACAAAACTTTTAGAGTCATTCAAGATGACACAGGCAAAGTCTGCATTAAAGCTCTTGGTAGAAAAACACTTTACTCTTAATAGTTATAGGGCAATACAGCATAAATTCTTTGGTGGGCTTCATCTTAGATTAAAGGGACCTCCCCCCCCCCCCCCCCCCCCGCAAGGATGCCTGAGTGGCTCAGTGATTGAGCATCTGCCTTCAGCTCAGAGCGTGATCCCAGGTCCGGGGATCTAGTCCCACATTGGGATCCCTGCGGGGAGCCTGCTTCTCCCTCTGCTTATGTCTCTGCCTCTCTCTCTGTGTCTCATGAATAAACAAATAAATCTTTTAAAAATAAATAAATAAGTAAAGGAACCCCCTGAAAAACAAGGGAGAGGGCATTGCTACAATATCTCTTCACATTTGAGCATACTCCTATCTCCTGGAAGATGAGTATACATCAATTTTAATATTGACTGCAAAATGGAACTACCTCCTCCAGCAGGCAGACTAATGCTACATCCCAAAGTTGGCTACATCTCAATCTTTAGAACCTGTGAATATATGAGGGAGCAAAGAGAAATTAAGGTTGTAGATGGAAGAATAGATGCCAATCAGCAGACCTTAAAAGAGGGCAAGTATCCTGGATTTTGCAGGGGGGTCCAATGTAATTACAAGTATCCTTAAAAGTCGAAGAGGGATTTGAAAGAGAGAGTTGATAAGATGGCAGAATGAGGACTCAGTCTGAAGTCGTTGGCTTAGCAGACCGAGGAAAGGGCCATGAAGTCAGGGAAGATAAGGAAATGAATTTTCTGCTAGAGCCTCAGGAAGAATGTAGCCCTGCTGATACCTTGAGATTCGCCTATTAAGATCCATGTTGGATGCCTGACCTACAAAACTGTAAGATGATAAATTTGTATTGTTTTAAGGCACTAATTTTGTTACAAATTGTCACAGCAGTGATAGAAAACTAATATATTCTCCAACTTTATCTCTTTGTTTTAATCATTCAGTTAAGCTGAAATTTGAAGGGAAGCCACTTGCCATAGAAATCATTCATTAACAGTCTGGCTGGAGAGTCCTTTTGGAAATTTTGTTCTTTTCTTTAAAACCATATCTTTAAAATTTCTAATAAGCACAACCAATGGTGTGGTATCAGGTTAACATTGATCTATTTTGGTGTGTGTGTATGTGTGTGCCAAACTTAAAAATCTTTTATTAGCAGTAGCTGATCGGCATCTTCGCCAAAATCGAGAGAGTTCTTCCTAGCTTACCCTGTACAAGGTACTCCTCAAAATCCTCAAATAAACTAGCTTACTTAATTGATTAAAGCTCTATCTCTATGAGGCTCTCCTGTTTTTCTCCATCAGAATTGTCCATTTTTACTAATTAATGCATTGGTATTTCTATTACAGTACTTTCCACAATCAGTCTTCTGTTTTGTGGAGCCATTTACTTTCCAAATATCCCAGAGATACTAATGAATGCAACACCACTATGCAGACAGAGAAAGACAGGTAAATGTATTGATCAAGAGGTGCTTGGCTGCATTGTAAGAGACCCCCAAATCTTGGTAAATTACAGATGACAAGGTTTATTTCTCACTCATGGTAAATTTCCATCATGGAAACATTATTCATAGCTATGACAGAGGGAATAGTGAGCACTAGCAAACCATTGTTCATGATGGTTTTTAAATCTGCTGCCCTAACATGACGCACCACATTTGTGATTATTTCATTAGCTAAACAAAATCACATTACCATGTCTGTGCAATAAGGTTAAAGAAATACAATCATCCTTTCAGGTAAGGCAACAAATATTTAAGAACATAGACTCAGTCTTTCACAATGACCCTAGTTTCCCTGGAAGGCTGCATCAAATGAGTACCTGTGTGGACACGTTAGAAATACAGTGTGTTTGGGTAGCCTGATAGAAAAAGAAATGTGGGTAGACGAGCATCATGATTCAAAGGTCCTTGCTGTGTGATATTGATCTATTTGTGCATGGAGAGTAGGATGGAGCCTGTGGGGGAAAAGAGAGAAAGAATAAGAAAATTTTTAGCAGTTTCTATGTCTAGGCATACTTGTGACAGAGGGAGAGATGCCAAAGGGGAAATTTATGAAGTTGTCCAGGGGATTGGTTGTGAAACCACAGTGATGCCCCTATAAAGAAACCAGCTACAAAGAGCCACATTATTTTTCAAGTTCTCTAGAGTTACACTGCTGCTTTCGAATGCATAACCTGCCAATACTTGGCCCAAAGTGGGGCCTACTGTCTGACTTCCATGCATTTTTTTTTGGAGTTAATTGTCATTAAATTGTGAATGCTTGGCAAGTAAGAAAAAAAATCAATAATCAAGTACAATAAGTGGACAATGTGAAATAAAAATGGCAAAATAAGTCCTACTATAACAGTAACTATACATGAGAAAATAAATTTTCTATAGAAGATCCTCTCATTGTGAGTGTTTAAATGGCCAACGGCTTATATGAGATAAAAAATAAGGAAAAAGTCTTAGAAAAGCAGAAAATCATGAAAAAGAAATACCAAGATTATATGAACCAAAATGTAAGCCAAAATAAAGTTGAAATCACAAAATTCCACATTCCACAAAATTCCACATTCTGCAAAGGCATTTGCAAGCAGCTAATGCCTGGTTTTGGTGAAGAAATAAAAAAGAACAATGCAGCAGGAGGAGAATGAATTTCTTTTTGCAGCTGAAAGGATTAACATGTTAACAAGTGGTATAATCCAACATGTTTCTCAAAGCCCGGTTCCCCAAGAATATGCTCTAGTCATGATTTTTAAAAAATCCTCTATATATTGAAGATTTATTTATATCATTGTTATTTCATATTACACTTGGTGAAAGCAGTGGTAAGATTTATTTTTTTCAATCATATGTCCAAGGTGAAATGAGGAAACATAAATCTGAATTAACCATTGAGGCTCAAGCATAAAGCAACCGCATCCGTTTGACAATTGAAATGGAAAGGAAAAAATACACATAAGGATATAGAGAAGAAAAATTCTACTTTTCAGCTGGACTAATAATAAAATTTACATAAAGCTCTAACGGGCTGTAAACAAGATTTTGATACGTGCCTATGGAGGCCCAATAGTGAAATTGAACATGCCACCCTCCCCACGCATGGCTTAAGACGAGTAGTTCTTATGATACACATTTTAGAAAGATAATACATATGTAAGAAATTGTCAGGTTAAAGAAAACAGGTGATTGGAGCTTTAATTACTAGGGAATTCTAAACAGAATTTAGGCTGAGGTAGTAGATTAGAAAAAAGTAACTAAATTTGTTTCTATAGCTTTCTTGGCTTTGAAGTTCCTATCTCTGGTGGTGAGGATGTCTTCTATTTCATACGGGTTGGATATTTTTTATATGAGAGATCTGTTTCCTGATTTCAAGGGGACAGAGGAGGGTTTGGGTGTCCTTGCACTGGCTGTTACTTTCTTTTTTTTTTTTTTTTTTTTTAAGATTTCATTTATTTATTCATGAGAGACACAGAGAGAGAGAGAGGCAGAGACATAGGCAGATGGAGAAGCAGGCTCCCCACAAGGAGCCCGATGTGGGACCTGATCCAGCATCCTGAGATCACGCGCTGGGCCAAAGGCAGATGCTCAACCGCTGAGCCACCCAGGTGTCCCTGGCTGTGACTTAAGAACATTTTTTTAAAGTAATCAATATGTCAAAGTGGCCATCAGTATGCTCTTGGCCCCTATAGGGACAATCCAGAGACTGGGAGTTGAATTAAGAGATAGTCCCAGCATATGGTGAAAAATGCTTGGTTTAGATATGGATAATCCCTGGAATATACAATATTAAAAGTATTTTGTTTTTTATTTTAAGTAGGCTCCAGTATATCTGACTGCTAAAAATGACCTTTAATAGAAGGACTGTCTAGGCAATGGCCAGACATTCTCCACAGGTTTAGGCTTGAGGATTTACTAGTAAGGTAAGTAGTAACTAAATTCTTCCTTTTTTTTTTTTTTTTCCACCAGGTTCAACATGAATAAACTAATTCTGTTTTCTTTAACCTGTCAGGGAGATATAGATATTAAGGTGAGTGATATTAGGAAACATATTTTTATGATAATAACTGAAAAACCAGTGGATGCTCCACAACTCTCTCTCTCTCTCTTTTATTTTTAACATTCTCAGTGCTAAAGTCTGGAGACTTATCTGTGGGGAAGGTGACTAATCCCAGAACACTGAGATAATGGTATTCAATTTACCTAAATTGTTTCTTCAAGGTGATTCCCCATTGTTTGTATTAGGAGAAGCATTGAAAATTACTCAAAACCTGGTTTTTGGATTTATTACTTGCTTAGAGGATGGTATTCTGGAAAGAGCATATTGTTCTTGAAATTTAAACTGTTCTGAATAACTTTTTTTCATTGTAAAAAAATTCACCTTATGACTTTCCTTTATCTAAAAAATGTTTTATTTTTATACAAAGATTGGTTTCTATCAGTCATTCAAATAGAAAACAGAGACCTTGATGCTTTTCAATTACATTGCTTTTAAAATAGCCTTGTGAGAACCCTGTTGAACTCAACAAGGAAGATCTGAAGTCTGTGCAGAGTTGGTTTTCATCCTTGACTCTGGCACGTGGGGAGTGGGGTGTGTCTCACCATGACTACTTGGTATTTTTAAAAATACCAATGAATGGAATTTGTAACAAGAATTAGCCTTGGCTTACTCACAAGTGTCAGTAAAATAATTCACAGAGAGGCAGTCAAAGAAAAGACAATAGAAAGAGGACAGACAAGCTGTAGCTTTTTTTCAATGTCTCTTTATTTTGCACTTTAGATTTTTTTCACACAACAGAATTTAGCAAGTGTACAAAAGTGATGTGTGTGTGAATGTGTATGTGTATGAGACTGAAGCAAATGGTTTAAAGCAGTGGGGCTGTCTTTCAAAAAAAGTTAAGTTGTAATGCATAAAGTTAAGAAATGACTTTCAGTTTTTAATATTATCATTTTCCATTCAGTGTCTTCACCTGTAGAAAGATAGGAGGCCCTAACTAATAGTCTTAATGTTCTTTGAGGACTTACTAAACTTGTCATATACCAAATACAAAAACAAAGCATTAATTAACATTAAGATTTCTAACATTTTACTTGGCAAGTATTTCAACCTTATAGGAAAGGTTCAAAAATAAGTGCAGTACAGAGAACATCTTTATCCCTTTTATACATATTCACCTACTGCTAGCATTTTACCCTATTTGAATAGTTTGAGTGACAAATGGCCTTTTGCTACCAGATTTTTCTGTGCATTTCCTAAAAATAGGAGTATTACTATAATAAGGATCCAATAGTTCCATGTAACCTATGATCTATAATGCAATTTTTCACTGGAACAAATAACTTCCTTTGTAGGATTTTTTTGTGCCACTATAGGATATAGGTTTTGAGTTGCCTCATCTATTAGTCTCTTTAAAATTTTGGAACATTACCATAGCTTTTGTGTTTTATGACCTTGACATTTTAAAAGAATATAGTTGTGTCTTCCTTTATATTAAAAGTTTCCTCAATCTGTTTTCCTGATTTTTTTTATAATTACATACTCATTATGTATTCATGGCTAGCATAATGTTTCAATCATCAGATGGCACTAAAATATTAACATTCAAATATCTGAAAAGTTCTTTTGCTAAAGGAGCTACTGTGTTAAGAGCTATCACTTCATGTTTGAAAAGTGCATAGGAATACTTGGAATAAATACCCAGGAAAAATTCTATCAAAACATCATACTTCACAAAGTAATATATAAATGTACCTTCTGCACGTGTCCTTATTTATCCTATTCATATTCTTCTTAAAATACTTTTTAAAGTTTCATTTGAATACATGTATGAATACATATACATATTATATGTAATTTTTATGTAAGTTCCACACCGAGCGTGGAGCCCAATGTAGGGCTTAAATGCACAATGCTGAGATCGAGAGATATTGAACTAACAGATCCACCCAGGTGCCCCAGTTTTAATATATTTGAAATAACATTGTATAAATTTAAGATGTATAGCATCTTTGATACATTTATACACTGTAATAGGATTGCCAGGGTAGTGATAATTAGCATCTCTATCACAGCGCCTCCATCACATTAACTTTCAATAAGAGAGCAAATACATTATCTAGAAATTGAAAAATACTTGGGCAATATCTCAGGAAAGGAGGAGGTATATGATATATTTAGAAGATATGTTTTATATTCAATTTCAATCACAAATTTTAAAATATTCACACAGTTGCAATAACTAACCCTTGATCTTATTGGTTTTTGTTTGTTTACATCTTTTTATATGGAAGGTAGATGAAGACAGCTGTGAGATTTCCAAACATGTACGTTTCGAGTATAGACTTAGAAATTATTTTTGGTAAGCCTCTAGAGGTTCATATTGGATATTATGAATTTATATGGTCAGGAAATTTAGAAAAGCCCACATTTCTAACAGCTACTTAACTCCAAACAAATCTCCGTCACATTCAATTCAAGCACTTATGAATTTGGGGAGATTCCCTTGGATTGATCCTGGCCATCAACCTAGATATTAGCATCTAGATTGGAACTCATTAATTCACCTTCAGTCTTACACTGCCTCCCTTATTTACATGTTCATGCTTTGCTTGGCTACATATCCCTGACCTTGCCTTTCAGTCTTGCCTCATGCAACCCTCCCCATCCCCTTTTATTTGAAATGTCCTAAAGAGTCTAGAGGTAAGGTTCTAGCAAGTATTAGTTTGTATCAGACTATGATAAGATAGTATGTGAAAATCTCTGGGACAAGCCCAAGAATAAGAGTTCCAGAATGTGTAACAAACAAGATCTAGTGGAGAAAAAAAGATACGTGGTGAATGGAAAGCAAATCAAGAGGGACTTAAAACATGCTGGTCAAAAGGAAATAAAAGGAAAAATATAAACCCCACGTATGTAAGTAGTAGCACTAAATATACATTGACAAAATAATACCTATAAGAAATGGAGGTTTTTAGACTGATTTAAAAAAACAGCTACATATTTCATATAGGATACATTTCTTACATATAGAGACACAGGAAGTTTGAAAGAAAAAGGATGAAAATATCAAAACACTAAAGGTAATTGGTTATTTATATTGACTTGATCAATTTACATAGTATATAATGTACATATAGTGGTTATTAAATTACATTTAAATTTATATAAAATTGTATTTCCTCAGCTGAACTAGGCATATTTCATATTCTCAAGAGCTGTGCATGAAGTGGCTACTGTGTTTGAATGCTCAGATATAAAATGTTTTCATCATCAGAGCTAAAAATAATTCATATACTCAAGTGATACTAAGCCTAAATGCAAATTTTAATTTTTTAATGTAAGCTATGAGCATTTCCCAAAATTGACCATATGCTAAATCATAAGACAATCCTTAATGAAGTGGTTTCTTCTCCAACCACAATGGAATTAAGATAGAAATTATGGACATAGAGACAACTGAAAATCTCTAACTCCTCTGAAACTGAACAATATCCTTTGAATTCACTCCAGGTGGAAAATGAAATCAAAATGAAAATGAGAAAACAGTTTTAACTGTTGGCTAATGAAGATTTGATGCATCAAAACCAGGGAAATGTAGCAACAGCCGTACTCAGAAAATGTGGTGTTTTAAATGTGCAAAATATAAAAAGAGACTGAAAATTAATGATGTATAATTCTCCTATAAATAGAAAACAACAGCAAATTCAAATCAAACTGTTAACATGGAAAATAAAAAAAATAGGAACAGAAAGCAAAGAAACTAAAAACAGAGCCTAAAACTTCAAATTGGCTCTTTAAAAAGATCAATAGAACTGAATAACATTTGGCGAAACTGACGGTGGGTGGAAGGGGATAGGACAACACAAGAATGACTACCATTGGGAATCAAAAGGGAAACTTTCAAAAGAAAGTACAAACAGTAAATAGATAATAAGAGTATTATGAATAACTTTAAGCTAACGGTTTTGACATTTTTGTTTAAATAGAAAAGCTCATTGAAACAATTTACTTGCACTGACACAAGATGAAAAGAAAATTTGAATATTTATTTAAATACCTTGAATTTATTTTAAAAGCCTTTCTAGAAAAAAAACTCAGATCCCAGGCAGCCTAAAAAATAAGCTTTTCAAAGATTTAAGGATCATAAAAGTTCTCAAAAGTTGAGAAAACTAAAAGACACTTTCACCTTGTTTTATTAGGCTATTATAACCTTCATCCAAATCTTGATGAAGTTATTACTAGAAAACAAAATGTTATACCAGTATTTGTCATTAAGATTCATGTTAAATTGTTAAATGAAATACTGTATCAAATTTTATTATATATAAAAATTACACAAAATTTCGTGACTTGAATCCAGGAAAGCAATCATCACTTAATATAGGGAAAATCTAATATTACAATTCATCACATTACATAATTATATATGATCCTCTCGAAATACACTGAATCCACATTTGATAAAATTCAATAGTCACTCATGCAAAAGCAAAAACAAATTGGCAAACTAAGAATTGAGGAAAATTTTCACAATCTAATATGAAAATTTTCACAATCTAATAATTATATGAATATATTATATATATACATATATATATATCTCCAAGAACAAACATCATGTCTAATGGTGAATTATTGAAAATTTTTGCCTTAATGAGGAAAAAATGCCTGCCATAATCACTTCTCTTCAACATTGTACTGGAGTCCTAACCGGGGCAGTAAGTGGTTATGAGGGCTTCACTCTTGCCTGCTGCCCACACTGGGCCTCAAGAATTCATTAACTATACTAGTGTATTTCTTTTCACCACTCTTTGGTTTTGCCTGCCCCAGGTAAACATGTCCTGCAGTCATTTGTCTTTCTGCAGATTTTGGGTTAGTTATCCCAATACCTCACTTTTTTGATGGATTCAAGAAAAGTGGTGAACTTGCATTTTGTTTAGTTTTACTTGCTACAAGTTTGGGAGTAATGGTATTTCTAGCTTTCTAGATCCCCACACCAAAACTGGACTTTTTTTTTTAAGTGATTGTTGAAACAGTTTTGAAATATTTATTTTTTATATAAATTTATTTTTTATTGGTGTTTAATTTGCCAACATATAGAATAACACCCAGTGCTCATACCATCAAGTGCCCCCTTCAGTGCCCAACACCCACTCATCCCCACCCCCCGACCTCCTCCCCTTCCGCCACCCTTAGTTCGTTTCCCAGAGTTAGGAGTCCTCATTTTCTGTCTCCTTCTGATATTTCCCACTCATTTTCTCTCCTTTCTCCTTTATTCCCTTTCACTATTTTATATTCCCCAAATGAATGAGACCATATAATGTTTGTCCTTCTCTGATAGACTTATTTCATTCAGCATAATACCCTCCAGTTCCATCCACCTAGAAGCAAATGGTGGGTATTTGTCATTTCTAATGGCTGAGGAATATTCCGTTGTATACATAGACCACATCTTCTTTATGCATTCATCTTCGATGGACACCGAGGCTCCTTCCACAGTTTTCATATTGTGGACATTGCTGCTAGAAACATCGGGGTGCAGGTATCCCGGCGTTTCACTGTATTGGTATCTTTGGGGTAAATCCCCAAGAGTACAATTGCTGGGTCGTAGGGCAGGTCTATTTTTAACTCTTTGAGGAACCTCCACACAGTTTTCCAGAGTGGCTGCACCAGTTCACATTCCCACCAACAGTGCAGGAGGGTTCCCCTTTCTCCACATCCTCTCCAACATTTGTGGTTTCCTGCCTTGTTAATTTGCCCCATTCTCACTGGTGTGAGGTGGGATCTCATTCTGGTTTTGATTTGTATTTCCCTGATGGCAAGTGAGGCGGAGCATTTTCTCATGTGCATGTTGGCCATGTCTATGTCTTCCTCTGTGAGATTTCTGTTCATGTCTTTTGCCCATTTCATGACTGGATTGTTTGTTTCTTTGCTGTTGAGTTAAATAAGTTCTTTATAGATCTTGGATACTAGCCCTTTATCTGATACATCGTTTGCAAATATCTTCTCCTATTCTGTAGGTTGTCTTTCAGTTTTGTTGACTGAAACTGATGAAGTTTCTTGATGAAGTCCCAATAGTTCACTTTGCTTTTGTTTCTCTTGCCTTCATGGATGTATCTTGCAAGAAGTTACTGTGGCCGAGTTCAAAAAGGGTGTTGCCTGTGTTCTTCTCTAGGATTTTGATGGAATCTTGTCTCACATTTAGATCTTTCATCCATTTTGAGTTTATCTTTGTGTAGAGTAAAAGAGAATGGTCTAGTTTCATTCTTCTGCATGTGGATGTCCAATCTTCCCAGCACCATTTATTGAAGAGACTGTCTTTTTTCCAGTGGATAGTCTTTCCTCCTTTATCGAATATTAGTTGACCATAAAGTTGAGGGTCCACTTCTGGATTCTCTATTCTGTTCCATTGATCTATGTGTCTGATTTGTGCCAGTACCACACTGTCTTGATGACCACAGCTTTGTAGTACAACCTGAAATCTGGCATTGTGATGCCCCCAGCTATGGTTTCCTTTTTTAAAATTCCCGTGGCTATTCGGGGTCTTTTCTGATTCAACACAAATCTTAAAATAATTTGTTCCAACTTTTTGAAGAAAGTCCATGATATTTTGATAGAGATTGCATTAACGTGTAAATTGCCCTGGGTAACATTGACATTTTCACAATATAATTCTTCCAATCCATGAGCATGGAGTGTTTTTCCATCTCTTTGTGTCTTCCTCAATTTCTTTCAGAAGTGTTCTGTAGTTTTTAGGGTATAGATCCTTTACCTCTTTGGTTAGGTTTATTCCTAGGTATCTTATGCCTTTGGGTGCAATTATAAATGGGATTGACTCCTTAAATTCTCTTTCTTCAGTCTCATTGTTAGTGTATAGAAATGCCTCTGACTTCTGGGCATTGATTTTGTATCCTGCCACACTGCCAAATTGCTGTATGAGTTCTAGCAATCTTGGGGTGGAGTCTTTTGGGTTTTCTATGTAGAGTATCATGTCATCAGCGAAGAGGGAGAGTTTGACTTTTTCTTTGCCAATTTGAATGCCTTTAATGTCTTTTTGTTGTCTGATTGCTGAGGCTAGGACTTCCAGTACTATGTTGAATAGCAGTGGTGAGAGTGGACATCCCTCTCATGTTCCTGAACTTAGGGGAAAGGCTCCCAGTGCTTTCCCATTGAGAATGATGTTTGCTGTGGGCTTTTCGTAGATGACTTTTAAGATGTTGAGGAATGTTCCCTCTATCCCTACACTCTGAAGAGTTTTGATCAGGAATGGATGCTGTATTTTGTCAAATGCTTTCCCTGCATCTATTGAGAGGATCCTATGGTTCTTGTTTTTTCTCTTGCTGATAATATGAATCACATTGATTGTTTTACGAGTGTTAAACCAGCCTTGCATCCTGGGGATAAGTCCTACTTGGTCATGGTGAATAATCTTCTTAATGTATTGTTGTATCCTATTTGCTAGTATCTTGTTGAGAATTTTTGCATCCATGTTCATCAGGGAAATTGGTCTATAATTTTCCTTTTAGGTGTGGTCTTTGTCTGGTTTTGGAATGAAGATGATGCTGGCCTCATAGAACGAGTTTGGAAGTACTCCATCTCTTTCTATCTGTCCGAACAGCTTTAGTATAATAGGTATGGTTTCTTCTTTTTTTTTTTTTAATTTTTATTTATTTATGATAGTCACAGAGAGAGAAAGAGAGAGAGGCAGAGGCATAGGCAGAGGGAGCAGGCTCCATGCACCGGGAGCCCGATGTGGGATTCGATCCCGGATCTCCAGGATCAAGCCCTCGGCCAAAGGCAGGCGCCAAACCGCTGCGCCACCCAGGGATCCCTGGTTTCTTCTTTAAAGGTTTGATTGAATTCCCCAGGGAAGCCATCTGGCCCTGGACCTTTGTGTCTTGGGAGGTTTTTGATAATTGCTTCAATTTCCTCCCTGGTTATTGGCCTGTTCAGGTTTTCTATTTCTTCCTGTTCCAGTTTTGGTAGTTTGTGGTTTTCCAGAAATGTGTCCATTCTTCTAGGTTGCCTAATTTATTGGCGTATAGCTGTTCATAATATGTTTTTAAAATCGTTTGTATTTCCTTGGTGTTGGTAGTGATCTCTCCTTTCTCATTCATGATTTTATTAATTTGAGTCTTCTCTCTCTTCTTTTTAATAAGGCTGGCTAATGGTTTATCTATCTTATTAATTCTTTCAAAGAACCAACTCCTGATTTTGTTGATCTGTTCCACAGTTCTCCCGGTCTCTATTTCATTGAGTTCTGCTCGAATCTTTAAAAGTCTTTAAAAATAAATAAATAAAATACCTATTCAGATTTCGTAGATCTGGATGAGACCTGAGAGTGTACATTTTTGATAAGCTCTCAAATGATGTAGATGCTGTTGCCTACTGGGCCACACTTGATTACCTAGGCTCCACATTGCTAGTCATCAAAGAAATTCACATTAAAACCACAAAATGACTCTATTCCCAACCCACCAGAATGTCTAAAAATATAAAGGACTGACAGTGCTACATATTGACAAGGAGGTGGAGGAAAGGAACTTTCATATGGCTTTGGTAGGAGAAAATAATCATTCTAGAGCCTGTTTTGTCAATATCACTAAAGCTAAATAAATGCACATCCAATAGTCTAATAATTCTAGTCTCAGGTATACATTCAAAAAGAAAAGAAGTGGGGGACATATGCTTACCAAAGTATATATGTGAGGTTGTTAATAATAATACTACTGAATTAGCCCTAAAGTAGAGCAACACATATGCCCTTCAATAGCAGAAAGCAACATAAATTGTGGTTTGCTCCCACAGTGGCTTATTCTCCTGCAACCAGACTGAACTACAACCACCCAGAATAGTAGATGAAGCCAGGTAGAAGGTTATATAAGTATGATTCCATGTATAGCAAGTTAAAAAAATGGCAAAATTAACTCACAGTATTAATTCAGGATAATCATCATCCTGAAAGCAGAGGTTGTGCCTCCCTTTTAGAGTACAATTTGGACTTTTAGATTGCTAGAATTTTATGTTCTGATCTGGGAGTTTGGTACCTTCTTTTGGTTTGTTTGCTTTGTTTTTACTTTTTGATGAATTATCTAGCTAAACACTTAAAAGTTGTATTCTTCTTTGTAGTTGTTTAAGTATACTTACTTTAAAATCACCCAATTACTGATAGGTACTGAAACTAAAGAAAAGCAATGAAGCCTCAAAAGAGTAATGTCCCCCTTCCAATATTATTTTAAGAGTACATAAAACAGGATTCAAAAAAGTAATTTTCAGTTTCTGTCTCCTCTGAAAATGCAGTTTTTCAAGATCAGTAAATTCTTTGATTTATTGTTACATTCTCTCTGAATTCATAAATTCTCCTCTTCATGAAAGATTTTAATAGTATTATGTTCAATGTCTGTAGCACTTCACAGGCTTCAAAGCACATTCTTCTATATCCTCTTATTAATCTCTTCAGACTTTGCAATATATCTGTAGGGGAAAAGTGGCAATTATATCAGTTTTACTGTTTTGAAATTGTCCTTCCCCTTGCAGACTCAGGTTCCTTTACAATACGGGAGATAGGGAAGAACCAACCAAGGCAGAGCCTCATGCCCTTCCTCTAGCAACTGCTATTCCTTTCCAGAAGGCCTGCACTATGAGGGAAACTTTCTCAAGACTCTCCTTTGTGTTCCCCGTTCAGAATGGATCTTAGGCTAATCTAATCGTTCTCTAAATTTGGGTCTCATAATCTCTGAGAACAAGTCAGAAAAGACTGGAAACCTGGCAAAGTCATCATTGTCATGATTTTAGAATAATATTTAACATTTATGAACTGTATACCTAAAGAGCTTATGAAATGTTAAGGCTCTGTATCCCCAGGGACAGTGCCTGTCTGCTCTGGAAAGATATTCTTTTTCTCTGAACATACTCAGACACCTTCCTTTCAGGCAACACAATTTTTAGGCCACAGTAATCCTTACAAAAAAATGTTTCTTCTGTCCTGAACTTCCTTGCTATTCTCTCTTCCTAGCTAAGCTTCCTGCATTCTTCAGGTTGCTGCTTAAATGCTGTTCCAGACTGTCTTGCCAGTAAACTCTGAGTAGGAGACCTTCCTATCTATTCTTGCACAGTATTTCAGGATCCAACGGTGTGAATGATGCATAGGAAGTGTCCAGCTACCTTTTTTGAATGGATGAAAAGTAATAGCTTTTCTGAAGAAATTTCCAAACTGCTAGAATATTCTTAAGCTACAATTTGAATTGACAGAAAGATTTAAAAGTCACACTTACCAAAAAATCTCACGGAGATGTTCAATTATTAGCTAACAAATGCATTTTTAGAATAAAAGAAAAAATGGAAAATTTTCCTCAGTGAGGCACAATAAAATTCTAAGTTGGTATCTGCTAAATGGATCTCAGAAAATAATAGCATCCCTCTCCTGAGCACTTAAAAAAATATATCATGGTGTAAGAATCAAGAACTCAGAGCAAAGATTCATTCAGCTTCTTATTTGTCTGAAAATTTTAGAGTCAGAATTGGGGTGAAGAGAATTGTGTGAATTTAACTTTGTAGGTGTTATATGGTACCTGACAAATTTGTAAGGGACTATTCAGGAAAGAAAACTATTGAAATAAAAGTGGGGAGCTGCCCAGTGGGGAGACAATTACTAGCTTCAGCTAACAAGTAATATAATTAGCATGCTTACATGATTTGTTTATTTGGGAATATAATTTTATTAATCAAATATAAGCCATAATGGTGGCTACCTGGTGATTTGTAAATGTATACACCTTGCAGAATAGTAATTTGAAGTCCATTAACTTTTAAAACTGTCAGACAAGTTTCATGATGAGTTTGCAGGAATATACCCAAAATGGAAGCATCAGCTCATTAATGAAAGAATTTGAGAGGAGTTGGCTTCAACTCTGTTTGAAGGTCATAGAGACAGGGTGGGAAACCCAGCAGTGTCATCCTCAGACCACTTTGGTTCACTATTGGGAGGAAGTGATCAGTGTCAATTAATATCTTGCACAGCCAGGAGAAAACAGTCACCTGCAGCTATCAAAAGAAATGATCTTAAACCCAAGACTGCATCTTGCTGCATAAGTTCCAAGTGGGGAAGTGTCACTGCCTTAAAGATAAGGATAACTTGCATGGATTCTTTGGATTATCAGCAATATTTTATTTGAAAAGATGCTGAAGTTACTTTTAGAATATGAATACATGAATATTAAATTTCTCGAGTTTTTAAAGATTAGTTTTAAAATTCATCATTTTATCTACTCTATTTAGTATCATTCCTGCTGCTGAGATTTCAAAATGATTCCCTCTAGTATGAATTAGGGAGAAAGGTCTTTAAGAACTTGGAACTGTTTTAAGGCTCTGGTGGTAATAGTAGCTATTATTTATTGAGCACTTAGCCTGTGTCAGGATTTTTAAAGCCCTTTATATGTATTATTTAATTATCTAAACAATCCAAAATATGTCATCTCCCAGCCCTCTGTAACAGTAGGTATGGGCTTGTGACAAATTCTTGCCAGCAGAATGTGAGAGGAAGGTGTATGTCTAACTTCTAGTCAAAGCCTTGAAGAATTTCGTGTATCTTCTCTAGCACTTTTTCCTTTTGCCAACTGGTATGTAAAGGATGGCCCTCCTGAATGGCAGAGCTACATGTTGGAAGGAACAAGCTTTCTCAGTTATCACAATTAGAACTGTGGTTTACAATCTGCACCTCTGCCCTGGACTACTATGTAAGTGAAAAATGAATTTTTACTGTGCTATGAGCTCTTACACATGTAGGTTGATTTGCTATAACATTTTATTTATTTATTTATTTTTAGTATGACATTTTAGACCAATACTAGAGGATACTATTATTATCACCTTTTTAAAGTGGAGGAAATTGAGGCACAGGAGTTTTAAATCCCTCAATTTGCTAAGTAGCCAAATGGGTTTTTGAATCCACACATTCTGCCACCAGAGGCTGTTTAACTACTTTGCTCTGCTTGCTACTCAATTTTGAGTGGTGTCTGCCTAAATATTTTGCAGAGAATAGTATAACTGTTGGTGGTCTAGAGGGAGTAGCTGGAAGCAGCACAGTTAGCATGTTGTGTAGAAACTAGCGGGCTGTTGTCAGCTGCCTTTGGAACCTACCCTTGTTGCCATGAGGAGGTAGTTGATGGATAGGATATAGGGGTCGATGGGCAATAAAACTGCCCATCAAAGGAAGGACTCAAACTTAATAAGTAACACTATTCTTCTCACCCCTTCTCATTGTGCAGTGCATTAGAGGAGGTAGCCAATTAAGGAGAGGAAGTTGGAGAATTTGTAGAAAGGAGACTTCCAACGCCTCTCAATTTCTGGAGCCACACACAGCTCTACCAGGTTTGAGGGAAGGGAGAACTTTGAATTAATTTTCAGATGAAAGGTTGTTTATCTTTTTATGATGATAAATAGAGAATTTAGATTTGAACTGAATCCATTCCATTAACCAAGTGTGAGGGCAAAGCTATGAAATATGAAATACCATTAAGGAAAATTTAATATAGTGCAGATTAATATATGGTTAGAGAAAACAGCATCCGTTTATATTGACATTAGGATGACCAACCATTTTATTCCTCTGGGACTGTCCCAATTTTACCATTGATATCCTGTGTCCTGGAAACTAAGGCAGTTATTTATTCTGATTTCTATCAGTTAACATTCCTTAATAAACTCTTCATATCTGTATTTTATCTTCTAATTCAACAGTACTTTTTTCCATTATGCTCCCAGCCCTTCCTATTTATTCCTTCATGTTTTCTTGCTCAGCACTTTCATTAACCCTATAGAAATATCATAAATTCACTACATATGCTGCTGTTCCATAACTTTGTGCCATTGTATATTTATCTCACTGCTTCCTTTACCTAGAGTGCTTCCAATCAATCATGCTGTTGGTCTGTCAATACTGTCTCATCTTTCAGAACTTAGCTTAAAAATCAATTTCTCTATTAAACCTTTTCTATCTCCCCAGCCCCAGCTAGAATGAGCAGCTCTTTTCTTTGTGCTCTATACAGCCTTTCATATCAATAGACATGACCAGTATTGCACTTTGTTTTTATATGTCTATATCCCCTTTATCTAATGTCTCTCAAATTGAGATCTGTGGTTAACTACTGAAATCTACAAATATATCTTTAAAACAGTCTGTTTTCTTTGCTTTTTGCATTATTTTTTAATGTGAATAAGTATTTTCATCTATTTAAGAATAAACTTTTCCTTTGCTGTGATAATTTGCGATCGAAATATATTTTCACAGAATAAAAATGTAATTTCTGGATTGGGGGTTTCATAAACCCCCAGTGTGTCTTATGACCCATTTCACTAGTCTCTGGAATTTCTTTTAGCTTTAGAAAGGAGCTGTAAGTCATTAACATACACTTGAATTCCAAATGTGATGATCACAGCAATTTTTACTCACTTTCCACTTCTTTATGGGTTTTCATGAAGCTGACATTTCCTGAATTCTCTCAAGAATTTGCCTGTTAATACTAAAGTGGTATTTTCCCATCAATCACTGGTGTTCTATAGCAGAGATATCAGTGAAATAGTTTATTTGCGAGTTGGACCAGTCATTTAAACTCAAGAGATTCAGCTTCATTACCTTTCATTGAAGATGCCAGGACAGAAGGGCATTAAAGTTCAATCAAGCTCTAAATAGGTTGCTACAAACAGTGAACCCATAAGCCTGCTTGCTTGACTGATATCAATGTTTTGCCCCAGGACTGTAAGGTCACCAGAATAAAGATCCCACATATGCTTAATCTCAAAAACAAGGTGTCATAGATAAGATTATGGTGAGAAATTTAAAATTTTATGGGAGATAGTTTATCTTTAGACTAGTGAGAAGAAAGAACCTACTTCCAAATAAGCTAGATATATAATAAGAAGATTGTGATAATTGCTTATAAGCATTTGGGTAGTATAAATATGGGAGGGAATGAGGAGTCTATCAGGGATATACATAAAAGAAACAGACTAAATTCAGGGTACATAGTTTCTTTTTATATTCAGGATCCTCTTTATAAGAAGGATGTTGATAATGTGGTAGGAGATAGAGAGGTCTTTCTCTTTTATATTTCAAAAGAGGTCTTGCTCCTTTATATTAGTATAAAAATAATATCTCTTGAATATATTGAGGGAATTATATGTATATTAGAACACATTTGTTCTTTAAGTTTGTTGACCATTTGCTGAAAGTTTTCCTACCTGCTTTGCTTCTTAAAAAATCTGTAGTGCCTCTGTAATAACTTGTATTACACAGGATGTAGAAAACAAAGAGCAAACTTTTTCTAGTACATAGACTGTGAATGTGAACAGTTCTGAGAAATCACTATTTTTCTGGTAATTTAATTAAATATTTAGCAAATATAAATATTTGCTATATTTAAATATAAATATTTAAATATTTAAATATTTAAATATTTAGCAATAAGACCATATGCCCAGAAGTCAGTACAAAATAAATACTTTTCCTAGTCCAGTAATTTGTTCTTTACAATTTTAAAAATAGCCTTAATTTCCTTTATCCTTAGAAGCTCACCCTTCATCATGACCATTCTTTCTCATTTTTGTTTTATATGGCGATAGTTTTAAGAACTGTGAAGGTTCTTGGATTTTACCCTATTTCTAGTTTATAAATCAGCTTGCCACAATTTTATAGGTACAGATTATATTACTCATGATACAAAATCAACGTGGGATTTATATACACTTCAGATCCCCTTGTCTCCCAAGTCCCATGCGGGCAAGATAGAGAGGCCCAGGTAGATGCTCAGCACAGCTGGAAAAATGTCAAACTTAGGAAACCTAAATCTTTTATTATTTTCGACTGCAAGCAAATCTATTAAACTTGTCCTTGAGAGTGACATTATCTTTATTATACTAGATAGCATATATATAAAGCAAAAACAAAAGCCAGCCAGAAGGGAAGGTACTCTGCTCTGAGGGAAGGTACTACCTTCATCTTCCAAGGCTGTTAATTATACCAATACCCCTAAATACATACTCTAAAATAAAGGCTACTAGTTCAAATTATCTTCTTATAAGATGTTCAAAATGAGAGAAACCATGAAAAATTGTCTCACTATAGCAACAGAAAAATAATAGTACCTAAAAGAGTATGATTATATAATTATTTGTTTAGAAAAAAACAGAAAGCTATTTGGAACCCATAAATTTCCATTTGTTGCTTTCTAGGCTCTAGTGAGGATGACCAAAATATTATCTCTTCAAAACAAGACACTTCCAGAAAAGAATCTTTTCTTTGTTTTGTCTAAGAAATAATGGAATCCTGAAATACATATTAAACTTGCTTTGACAAAATCTATAGTCCATGAAGTAGGAAACAATTTCATATGTATGAAGGTATTTCTATAGCACGCTGTTTAGTCTACAAATGTAAATTATTAAAGCTGATGAGTATACATTATGACCTATCCATGTTATATAGTATGGTAACTAAAAGATAAGTTCCCAAATGGTATTTAATGACACAGAAAAATTATAAAATATCATCATGCCTAAAATATTTTATTTTTCTAATAAATCTAAGTTTATGTCTATGTGCCCATATACAGAAACAAATATATACATATGTGCACACACAAAGTTAGGAGGAAACACAAGAATAACTTAAAGTAGGCAATTCTAGGTGATATTATGAGTATTTCCTTCCTAGATACCCAACTTCTAAATGTATTATAATAATATAAAAATTAATTTTATTAATACTAAACAATAAAATTATTTAAAAATCAAGTTGGACCACTGATTCTATGTATTCCATTTCTCTTATCTATAGTTTAGGGACATCATTTTTAGGGGCTTGGCCAAGGTTCAGACCACAGTTAGATTCCAATTCTCTTGATTCTTAACCCAGGGATTTTTTTAATTAGTACACTCATATCCTTTTACTGTAGTCTCTTAATATCTATATCCTATGGACTTTACAGATTTCTTTTGGGAGCTAACTTTAATCATGGCTTGGGAGCTCTTTGGAATTTGAATATTTAAGTCTGGTAGTAAATCCATGGAAGGATGCCTGGTATGGGGTTCTGCAGAGAATAGCCCAGACATCCCTGGCAGGCAGAGATGAGTACCTGGAAAGTCTGTGAATGGAGCTTCCAAAGCACCTGAGGAGGCCAGGCTAGGGAGGACAAAAAGACAGATTTAAAAACTGGCTTCACAATAGATAGCAGATGGGAATCTTCAAGGGTGCTGATTCAAGTTGGAAAATTGATAGACTAGAAAGAATGGATTTAATTTGGAGTAACATAAAAATCAGTTTAAATAGCAGCAGGGGGGAATCTTTATAGGAAGAGCTGGTTTTAAGAACCACCAGGGAACAGAATAACCCAAAAGACTGTAGAAACAAATAAAAATACTTCAGCTCTTGATCAAATCAGAGATTAACAAATAGTTTAGCAGCACAAGAATCATTGAAAATTGTGTTGAAAATTAAAACAAATAAATATAGATAAATTGAACTACAAATTAAGTCAGTTTTTATGTATTCATGAATTATATGGGTGGCAAGTTATTTTTGTTCTTTTAGAATATTAGCATACCATTTTTCGAACATGAAGAAAATATGAAAAGACACGAAAATGAACATGTGTATATCCACCAACTAGATTTAAAAATTAAATACTTAAACTCATGAATTTTAGATTTAGAATTCTATATTTAAAAACAAGTATTTTGACATTTTACTTATTATTTTTATTCCTAATCCTTTGCAACAATTTTTGGACATCGTGACACCTCATTTCTAAGTACTTTATCATACATCTAAAAATAAAAACAACTAAGAAATTTAACAATATCACTAACCAAAGTCATCCCTTCTATTTCATTATTTTTCTCTTATTACTTTAGTCAGTCTGCAATTAAATAGCCATTTGGTTATACCTCCATTAGGGGAAAACATGTTAGTTCCTCCATTCTGCAATATTCTATTCTAGTATTCTGCAGATGATAAATACTGCAAATTATGCACAGGAATATCAAAAAATCTTTCGATTTGAAAAGCATGTAAGTCTGTATTGAAGAGGTGATCTGCCATGCTATTGAAAGCAACTTTCCTATAAGCTTTGTAGAAATTGGAGCATGATTCTTGTCCTTTGCATCTTGTGTATTTGAAAAACACAGATCTCTGCAGTTACTCTGGAAGAGGAGGCAGCTTTGCAAGCTTTGAATATAAAGAAATGTTCCATCACATTGCTGTTTTTTTTCCCCTCTGCAGCCACTGTGAGCATCTTCACTCTTCACCCTTTGCCAATCTTTAAACAGCATTTATGGTTGTTAAACTTCTTAACCATCCTTCCTGTTCTATAGCTGCCTGTTGGCTCCTGAGACAGGTGCTGCAGCCTACTACCATGGAATAGACTGAAATTTGCCAGGGCAAGATTTCAACAGATCCAGCTAATCTTGGAGTCTGCAGTGGTGGACATGCAGGGCACATTGTCTCCATCCCTCCCTTCATTCTTCCTTTCTCTTTTTTTTAATAAAAAAATCAAAACTAACAGAAGGCTGAAAGAACATTAAAATAAATGACCACATAGCCTTCAACAAGGTTGAATTTGCCACATTTGCTTGTCTTGGTTACAAATGCATACATGTTTATATGTATACTCTGAAAGTTTGAAAATTTGGTTCAGACATTCTGAAACTTTATGAACTGGATACCTAATGACCCTTCATGACTCCATTATGGTTGTTTACTCCTCATCTGATAACAAATTTCAAAGGAATAATTGTACAGAATTAATTTTAATATAAATTTTCTTGAGTTTGTTGAAAGGCAACTTGAATTTCTCAAAAGGCAAATTTTTGTTGACATTTTAGTAAATCTATAGTAAAATGTACAAAATCATTAATATAAGTCATTTCAGAGTAGAAATATAATATGCATTAAGGCATAAGATAATATAGACAGTTGATAAAATTTTTAGCATTATTCCAACTATAATTTAACAATAATATACAACCTGGCCTTTCCATGAACCCAAATCCTGGGTCTGCTCATCATTGCCAGGTTAGCTGGTTATAGACCTCTGATGGCTTCAGAATATTCACTGATCTTCTGACTCTATGTTTATAGATCCTATTATGGAGTTCGGGGTCTCTTGGAATTAGACCTGCACATCAATATTCCCTTAGCTTTTTTTTCCCCTTTGAGGATTGCATGTAAAAATTGTTACTCTGAGGCTGCTGCTTTTAAAGGGAATAAAAACAAAAAAATTATGCTTCTAGAAAGTATAAAGAATAACTTCATTCTTCTCCTAATGGACAAAGGAAAGCCCAGGGAAAGAGGAAATGAGGGATGGATGGATTGGAAAACAAATGACTGGATCTTGAGATTCACTTAGGAAAGAAGAAATCCTACAGACTCAAGTTAAAATAAGAATTTAAAGCCTAAGGAAGAGGGAGTAGGAAGGAGGTAAGGAAGAAGAAAACAACAATAGACAGGACAGGAGCTGAAGGGTTGAGTATCCATGAACATTGGTCAGTGATTAAATGACTCACTGAAAGGAAGAGAAGTAAGACAGTTTGATTTACATTTGTCATCAAGAGCATTCTTCTAAAGTGGACATTGTATATAAATACCTATACTTCTATCAGGATTTTATGTAAGTGGATCATAATAATTGACAAGTGTTCATTAATTTTAGAAGTATGTTTACCTGTGAAGTACAGGTGAGGTCGAAATGAGAATCTACTTTATAGGAACCTTCTTAGCTTTACTAACCATTTTATATCTCCTATTGCCCCCTGGATCCTACCGTATACTTACTAATACCAGAGGAGTTGAGATGTGGAAATCACAGGAGTCAAACTGGATTTGCCTTTGTGTCTTATTTGAAATTTATAAACTACCTTGCATTATGCCTAACTTTTCATTCCTATAAGTCTTGCTTTTCCCAGTAGACCTTAACCTTCTTGGGAAAAGCAACTGCATGGATTTTTCTTTTCAAAGTTTTAAGATTTTATGTATTTATTTTTAGAGGGGGAGAGGGTCTTAAGCAGATTCCACTCTGAGTGCTGAGATAGACGAGAGGCTTGATCTTACAATCCTGACATCATGACCTGAATGGAAACCAAGAATCGGAGCCTTAACTGACCATACCACCCAGGTGCCCCTGCATGGCTTTTTCTCTCTGCACATGTCCAGAGTATTTCTTCAACTAATGATTTCTAAAAGAATAAATTATGACAGGAAATAAGGGGGGCAAACATTTTTCTAGCTCTGTATAAACCCGAGAGACACTAGAACATGAAAGTTTAGTGAATCCCTTATTGGCCACAGGATACATTTTAAACATATTGATATGGTCCTCCCACCTTCGCATCACACATTTTAGCATTCTTGACCCTGTCCCCCCTTTTCCCTATATTCTCAAACACAGGACTAATTGTCATCCCACAATATGCCATGGACTTTCTTACTTCTATGGCATTTTCTCTTCTTGAGATTTTTTTAGCACCACAATTTTTTCTGGCATCCATAGTCCTACTAATGTTTCAGTCTTGCTCAAATGTCCACTCCTTTGTGAGGCCTTCCTGACACTCCACCAGCAAAATTAATTTCTCTTTCATCTGCACAACCATATGACTATAGCTACTATCATATTAACACTATAAATAAGTTCCTTTGTATGTTTCACCTGGATGAAGGATTCAGTCTCTGTGTTTAATTCCCAATTTTATCTCATGTGCATATTTTATGACAGGCACATAATAGCAACATCAGTCAGTGACATCAAGCCTACTTCTGTCTCCCTTTCCTCCTTGGTATCAATTTCCAGACTTTACTTTAGAAAACAAAACAGAGGAAGGCTGTTTGAGAAGGGGAACAGGTGAATGCTGCATTTGCCACATTCCCTTGATAGCTGTGACCTTGCAGGGGCAATACAATATAGTTCCAAAGTCACCATTTGTTATCCTCAACAAGAAGACTGTACCCTTATTGAATGTCCTGTATGACATGCAGCCTGAAGAGAGCCAATCCATTAAGTTTCAAGATCAGTTTAGTTTCTACCAAACTTCATGGAACTGCACAAGGGTACCTGACCTCTTGTATCAGAAAGAAATATGATAAGCCTTAACCGACCTTGAAAGAATTATTTGGCTTCAAAGATTTGGGTCTTCATATTTTAACTGTAGTATTTCTTAAGTTATTATTGATATTTGTCTTTTGACTGTTAGTTTTATTTGTATATATTTATATAAAATGCAAATTAATAAAATTCGTATTGAGAACTATAAATGACAAGCATTGAATATTTATGATGCCCTTTAAACACACACTTTTGACATTTGCACTGCCCTTGTAGAAAAACAAATTAAAATCAGAAGGTTTGTTTGTAATCTAATTTAGACTAGGCAGATTTGGGACTGTTTCATCAACACTTTGATATCTCAGTGAATTTTTTTCCTAAAGTCATTTTATAATATTTTATTGGATTTTTTAACCTCTTATTGCTCAAGATTTGGACTTACTTGTAGAAACACTGATGAAAAACAAATTAATCATAATGATGGGACTTCAGACATATTGGTGCCAAAAGGCTAATCAAGCAGTTTATAGGGATCGTACCCACTGCAGTGACAAGAAAGATTGATGATTTACTTCTTTGCCCACAGGGCCTTGATTTGATTTCCACCACCCCCACCCCAACAACACAGACTTTATTTGTAGGTTAAAGATGTAAAGCTTTGCTGTTTGTTGCTTTTAGGAGAAAGATATGAGAACACTACTAACACTTGTGTATGGAAGTAGAGACTAAGAAGACAATTTATCTGGAAGAGATTAACATCTTACCAACACTTTGATTTCCTAATTTACTTGAATTATTTTTGTATCATTTATATAGGCCAAAAGCAAAACAAAACAAATGACAAAAACCTGGATTCGATACCATATCAGAAAAGCTTTCTTCTCTCACCACTGGATTTCATTCACTTTACTTCCTTGCACTCTATTTCTCATTTGTCGGTCTTACAATGTTCCAGGTCATATAGAATAAAACAAGGATTTTGCAGTTCTGTTTTCAGGGAACACAGAAGGGCTTTTGTCACACCCAGTGGGAACTCTCCTGGGTTATAATAGGACAGGATGTTTAGACAATTTCTCATAGAACCTTATTTTACATTTCATGGATATGTGCAAACTTAAAATCCATAAAGGATATGATGGAGGGCTGAGTCTGGAAGGATAATCCCTTGTGATGAAACACACCAATTTACAATGAATCTATATCACATTCATCTCCTTTCATCATCTGAGACACATAATCCTGTAACCACCACTTTAGATTTAGAGTGGATATTTAATTATTATTTACTACCTTGTTTCATGTTAGTAATAAAGAAGTAAGTCCCAGAGAAGTAAATTAATTTTCCAAAAATCATAAACTATGAGAGATACAGGAATAGATTTCACATCTTCTATTACCCTCATCAATGTTGTTCAAATATTACTCTACTTTGCAGTCTCCTTGGAGGATCTAGATACCATCTCTCTGATCACTTTCTTCTCTTCTCATCTTAAATGTTTAGGAATTAGAAAGGCAGGACACCATCCATGGACATGATTTGAAAATTGGCTCTTAGAAAACTACATGCATTTATCATATCTGCTTCCTTTATTTATGATAGAGATGTATATTAGGGTTCTCCAAAGAAACAACTGGGTATCCATATATGTCTATTGTCTGTGTCTATCTCTGTTTCTATTATCTACTTATCATCTATCTAAATCTAGATCATCTACCTAAATCTAGATAAGATTTATTATAAAGAATTGACTCACATGATTTTGGAGGCTGAAAAGTCCCATGATCTGCTGTCTGCAAGCTATAGACCATGCAAGCCAGTGGTGTGCTTTGAAGGCTTGAGAGCTGGAGAACCAAGGCTGTAGATATTAGTCTGAGTCTGAAGACCTAAATACTAGGAGAACCAAGGGAAGGAAAAAACCATGTGTCAGCTCAACAGTCAGGAAGACAGCAGATTCATCCTTCTTCCACCTTTTTGGTCTATTCAGGACCTCAATACATTGGATGATCCCCACCTACCTTGGGGAGGACCATGTGCTTTACTCACTTCACCAATTGAAATGTTAATCCTTTCTAGAAACACCTTCACAAACACAGTAAGAAATGATGTTTAAGTAAACATTGGTGGTCCAATCAAGCTGAATACATGAAGGTAACCATTACTAAGATGGTAAGAATTTTAACTACTTCCACAGTATTTTCATTGAGATTAAATGAATTAATATACATAAAACATTTAAAACTGAGCATGGCACTTATAATAAACACAGTGTAGATACTACCTGTTAATATTAGAAGTACATAGACTTACTTGAACATCTACTCAGGCTGTCTCCAAGGACATTTTACTTAGAGTGTACTGGATTGCCATCTAGTTCATCTAGAACAGTCTCTGCTTAGTGTATTCAGTATTTGGATACTTCTTTCAGAAACCTTGTCTTTTTAGTTTTCCCATCATTTATGAACTTGCCAAAGTAAACTTCTTTATGATCTTACAGAAAACAGGCTTTGCTATCAAATTTTTAGGCCCTGGTTTAGGTAGGAATGTCCTATAGGCTAATTCTTTTGAAATTGAAAATATTTGTGTTTGTTGATAGTTTCAAAATTTCAAACATTTTAGGAATTCAGAAATTTAATATGAAAGCAAAGTATTGAAAAGCATTTCTTTTTTCTTCTCTGTTGTTAAACTAGAACTGCAAATTCCCTTATTACTGGTAGATGGCAGCCCTGTGCTGCTGGTAAGAAAAAACAAGGACTGAGTTACAGCCAACAGTTTCTTTCATTCTGGATTTGATCAATGAGCAGGTTACTATCATGAAAACCCCAAAGATGGGAGCTTTTAGATAGCCTGACAAATTTCATTGTTGAAATGGATAATAATGAAGAGATAGCTTACATTAGTGTTTTCACAAAATATTCCAAAATGATAGGGATTTAGAATGAGAAGGCATGAGCTTATGTCTGGTGTCCTCCATCTAGAAGCTGCAAGTCTTTAAAAGGAGTCACTCTGAGCTTAAAATGTATGCAATCTATAAAGTAGATTTAAAAATAAGAACTTTCCTCATGAGCTTGTTTATAGGGTTAACTTAGTGGTTGCTGGAAAGTATTGCTGTTAAGCTTTTTCATCAAGAGTGCTTATTTTAAACAGAATTAATTCTTACTTGTCAGGGTAGAATTGTAGCCCTAAATAAAGTTTAGAAATAAAATGTCAATAAGGTCTTCCTGTGTGGTTTTGCAAATGAATCTCTTCCACTCCAGAGGGTACTATTTGTGTATATGTAAAACTGAAGGTTCAAGTGACTTCCCATTATGTAAATTTTCTAAGTTTATTTACTAACATAAAATCTTGAGATCTGTGTCTTGTTTATAATAAGCATTCAAAACCTGCACATTTTTATCAATATGCAGGGGCCAGAAACTTCATAAGACTGGTAGCATTTTATCATCTTCACAAAACCCTTTTGAAGTTGTATCAGATCTCCAATTCATATTTGTGAAAAATGGTCTTTGCAAAGGTAAAGAACTTTCCTAAGGTCACCTACCTTGTAAATGGAAGAGCCAGATTTTAAACTCAAGTCTTATCTTCCGTGACACAAATGAATTGTGATTTAAGGAAAATTGCTTCATGTCTATGAACTTGCAGAGATTAATATATCATTTGAGTGGACTACATTTTCTGGCCAACCATAATACTGTGCTGCCTCTCTAAGATAAGTAAGACTCTATAGCTATTTTGCTACTAATGAAGGATGTTGAATAAGAGTTTTCTATTGACTGACATCCTAAACCATGAATAGAGATGCCTGATGCTTCTTTTACTAAGAAATGACCAAAATGTTCTTTTGAGCTTTCAGACCAATATCTTTCAGTTTCTATACAAAGAAAGTACAAATGGGGGAGTCCTGGAAGAGAGTCAAAAGCCTAGAGAGCATGTTCTTTGGCTGTTGTGTATCTCTCTCAAGCAAATAGAAGAGTTTGTAGAGATCAAGGTTGCATATCTGAAAAAGACATTGAAAACATGTTCTCTTGGTGGATGCTTGCTAAGGTATAGAAACTCTGCAATTTAGTGAAAGCCATTTGAAGAATTTCACTTAGGCTGGAAGCACAAAGTACAGGCAATGTAGGATATACTTAAACACAAACTGGTGTCTGTTTATTGCCTGAGCAGTTTTGAAGGTGGAGTAGTTGAACAAGTCCTATAGGGCTTTATATTCTAAAGTAAATGTTTTGATTGAATTCAAGGAATATGGAAAGCTGTAGACTTTTTTTTTTTTTTTAAGAGAGAGAGAGTTGGCATGATTTAGCCACTGCATGGAGGTAAGGCTATCACATAGAATAAAAACTAGGATATCTTCAGGAGATTATTGCAATGAATTGTATGGTTTTACCTAGGGTGGCAGCGCCTCATATTCACATTTCTTCCTCTTCCCATTTTTTAACATTACCTTAGGAATTAGATGAAGATAATCATAATCATATATTTTTAGTCAAACTAGTTCTTACTAGCATATGAATAATCAAAGATTTAAAATAGTCAATAAGAGAAAATGGGTTATGTGATTTTATGCTTACTGGGTGAAGTGCTTTTGATTTGAAGGAAACTTGACAATATACAAAACTTTCCCTTTCTCTCCTGCCAACAGATTAGGCATTTGTCATCTCCTTGGCACTCCACACTTGCTAGGAGAGATGGGAAGAGATCTACAGTTGTCCTAAAGATAAAGATACTTTTGATGATCGTAACTACGTCTCCATAGTTAAGCAAAACCAAAGCCTTATAATTTTAGAAAAACACTTTTCTTACACGAGAATTTCACTGACTTTGTTTTGCTACGTCACTTATTGGCTTCAGCTCCCATTTCAAATTTCTTACTGAAGTCTTTCTTCCAGCTATATATTTTATTTTTACATCTCTTTTTCTTGGCAACTTAATATTATTGGTGATGTTATCAGGTCCCTTATAGGTCAGTGCTTGTCCTTCAGTCTAACTGGTCTAGTTGTGTGCTGTAGCTACTAGTGTGCTAGTTTTGCCTATTCACTTTATATTTTTGTGTTTAAGATGGACCTTGCACTATTTATTTGACCAGTTGTTAAATATAAGCTAGGATATATCCAAGTCTTCAATGAGATAATGGCCCTGCAGAGAGTTGGTCCATCTGGTATTTTCAGGGCTATGTAAAAAATAAGAAAGCTCTCAGCTATATTTTGTTTGAATATATTTAATTGGCAAGCAAGGATAATTTTCCAAATGGAACTAGGATCAACCAAAAACTTCACAGGATTCATCACAAGATCAGGCAGTATTATTACTCTTCCTGCCTGCAGTAGTTTTGAATAAAGAAATTCTTTGGTGTTGAGTATGTGTTATATAGGATATCAGGTACATGATATTCATTTTTTTTTAGATTGTATTTATTTATTCATGAGAGACACACACACACACAGAGAGAAGCAGAGACACAGGCAGAGGGAGAAGCAGGCTCCATGCAGGGAGCCCGACACGGGACTCGATCCCAGGTCTCCAGGATCACACCCTGGGCCAAAGGCAGGTGCTAAACCACTGAGCCACCCAGGGATCCCCGGTACATGATATTCAGATAGAGAAATTAGACAATGGGAAACATTTTCCAGTTGATATCCTCCTGAATCAGTATCCTCAGTTGAGTCCTACTGACAGTTTAAAAACCATACAGATATTAAGGATGTCAAGGAGAGTCTTGCAAATTAACTTCTATTACATGATCAGGAGAAAAGAACTGAAGAAAGTAAGCAGATCATTAATCTTTGAATTTGTCTTGAGGTCACCTCTGTTGGAGGTGGGAGCTTGGGAAGTAAGTAGGAAGTCTGAGAAACCTCACATATAGATATGCTAATGCAGAAAGCCATAGGAAAGGAATGTTGTATCATTCACTACTAATTGCATAATACTGAATTTTATGGTGGAGAAAGCTATAATTTTCTTTTAACATAAGTGGTCTTTAAGCAAAAGAAAAAAGTAGCATTGTCCTCTTCTACTCCCTGGATGAATGAAAGAATTCATATTGTGTTTCTGGAAAGAGAAGCAGTAGTTACCAGCATGAGCTTTGTAGTCAAGTGAATATGGCTATGCTCCTAACTCCCTGATGTATTGCATAGAAAAGTTACTTAACTTTCCTAAAACTCATTTTTCTCATCTGCAAAATGAGGATTATAATACATAATCACATTATTTTCAGGATAAGTGAGAAAATACTTGTAAGTTGCTCAATGCAGAGAATAAACACTAGCTGTTAACAATCATTAAGTTAATCCTTTAACTATGAGATGAAAATTGTTTCTCTCTTTGCTGGTTAAGAACATTCAGAATCAGAAAACTCAGGAAGAGAAAATGAATATCTTGGATATGACGTCTTTGTTGCAATTTGCTCTAATCAGTCTGTCCTTCAAACTTAGTGGTTATCAACCCTAATATATACTAAAATTACTTGGGTGGGAGAAGTCTTAAAAAACACCAGTGCCAGATCATTCTGATCAAATAAAACGTGAGTTAGGTGATTGTGCATCAGGGATCAAGAATCACTACTTAAACTCACTATGATTCATTTGTGCCCAGCATCTGAAGACATTCTGTTTACAGCAGAAGCACTTTTCCTATGAAGACTTCACTCTCAGCAGGGTTGCAAGTGTAGGATGAATAGTTACATTTTCAGAGGTTAATATTTTAAAATAGTATTGGTTTTGAAGAGGAAAAGAGGGAATTGTTTCTATGGCTTCTGAACTAGGTGCCATAAACATTACGATAAATCCTGGTTATCCTCTTCCTTCACTTTTTGTTTTTAGAAATGTTTCCTTAACATTTCTAACCTATTCACTCGTCTCAAAATGTAGTCAATGAAATAAATAAATATGAATGTACAATGTCATGGGTTATGGTAAAGATGTGTTCAAATGCCAACACAAAGAAGAGGTATTAGAGAAGACTTTTGAAAGAGATCATACTAAAGTTCACTTATTCACTTATTTATTAAAAACAAGTTCTGGTAGACTCTGACATGAAAACTACCAGGAAGACAAATGTTGTCCTTTACATCATGGAATCTATAATTTAGAAATCTTGACAGAAGTGTAAAGTTAGTTTAAAAAGTGAAAAGAAAGAACAGCATGTGGGTTAGTTAGCATAGATATGTAAATGCAAAGGGTTTTGGGGAGAAATAGTATAAAATGGAGAAAGCGAGGAGGGGCAAGAGGATGGAAGAGTAGGGTCCTCAACTCACCGGGCCCCACCAACTTACCTGGATAACTTTCAAAACATCCTGAAAACCTAAGAATTTGATCTGAGATTTAAAGAGAGAACAACCGGAATGCTACAGAGAGAAAAGTTTTCCCTTCTAGGTAGAGGTAGAAAGGCAGAAAATAAATAAATAAAAAAGAATAAAGTGGGGAAGGGGCACCACAAGTAGCCAGCCTAAAGCAGAATGGTGAGAGCCTGAGGACAGGAAAGCCCAGCCCTGGAGAAGTGGGAACTTTAAAAATCTGCACTGGAGTTTTCCTGGATGGAAAAGTGCTTAGAGGGGAAATTGGGCAGAATGGCAGGAAGGGCAGTGAAACCTCAAGATTCCCCAAGTCACTATTAGAGGAGGGGTGGCCTGGGGAAAGCACATCCACAAACTGCAGTCCAATATCGGTAAAAGGCTGGAGCACTGCAGCCCTCCGGGGCATTGGAAGAAGCCAGTCAGTGTACCTCTGCCTGGGTACACACACACCTGAGAATCAGGGCACCAGACCCCTCCCTCAGAAGACCAGCTGTAAGAACAAGGGAAGAGCAAATTTATTTACCAAACAATTTTGGAAAGCTCCAGGACCGAGAGAAAATAGTACATAGAACTAGAGGGTACTTTCTTTTCTTTTCTTTTTTCCACTACAACTCATTTTTATATCAGACTAAATATTTCCAATATTTTTTCCTTTCCACCTTTTCAATATTTTGCCAATTCTTCATTTTTAAGCTTTTTTCCTTCCTGACTTTCATATTTCTACAATTACATGTCTTAGAGGTATTTTCCACTTCTGAATTCCCTTCAATGTAGTCAATTTAATTTGGGGAGATATATGAGATTGAAGTTTTTGTTTTGTGTTTTTTTGTTTTGTTTTATTTTCTCTGCCTCATTTTGTACTACAATGTCAGAAGTTAATACCTAAAACATGACCAGCATGCACCCAGAACCAAGTGGAATACCGTGTTGATTCATTCTGTGAGATTATATTCTCTCTTCCTTCCCATTCTGCCCTTCTCTTTTATCTCATTTATGTTTTTGTGGGCAGTGTTGGGGCTTTCTATAAGTATTGCAGGTTTATATAAATTTTGTCTTGAGCATCTTCTAACACACAGAACAAAATACACTCAGAACCAAGATCACCCTCTAGGACCCCTCAGGTAGACTACATTCCACTACCACTTCTTCACTACCACCATCCCCCAGTCTGCCCCTCCTTTTCTCTTTTTTTTATCATTTTCCTCTTGCATTTTTTTTCTTTTTTTCTTTTTTTTCCTTCTTTAAGACTTTTGGCCTTTTATTATTTACTACTTTCTTATAAAATCTGTTTATCACTTTAGTGGTCCTCTTGTTTCATTTTGTGCTGATCTTTTTCATTTTCTGGCCTCTGAACTCTTTAGAATCACCTAGGATGTATTTTCTTAGGTCTTGTTTGATATTTTTGACTCAGCCCGCTCATATAGCCACTCTGCACTGGACAAAATAACTAGAAGGAAGAATTTACCACAAAAGAAAAAAACAGGAACAGTAATCTCTGTCACAGAGTTACAGAATATGGACTTCAGTACAATGTCAGAAAGTCAATTCAGAAGTACAATTATAAAGCTATTGGTGGCTTGGAAAAAAGCATAAAGCACTCTAGGGACTTCATTAGTGCAGAATTGACATCTAATCAGGGTGAAATTAAAAATAGATTAAATGATATGCAATCCAAACTGGGTGTCCTAACTGCTAGGGTTAATGAGGTGGAAGAAAGAGTGAGCAACATAGAAGACAAGTTGAAGCTGAGGAAAAAAGAAAAAAACAAGAGACTGAGAAAAGGCTTAGGGAAATAAATGATAGCCTGAGAAGGAAGAATTTAGGTATAATTGGGGTTCCAGAAGAGACTAAGAGGGAGAGAGGACCACAAAGTATATTTGAACAAATCATAGCTGAGAACTTCCCTAATTTGGGGATGGAAACAGGCATTCACATCCAAGAGATAGAGAGGGCCTCTCCAAAAATCAATAAAAACCATTCAACACCTAGACATTTAATAGTGAAACTTGAAAACTCCAAGATAAAGAGAAAATCCCTAAAGCAGCATGAGACAAGATTCTTAACTTATATGGAGAGAAATATCAGATTAACAGCAGACCTCTCCGCAGAAACCTGGCAGTCCAGAAAGGGCTAGCATGATATATTCAGGGCACTAAATGAGAAGAGCATGCAGCCAAGAATACTTTATCCAGCAAGCCTGTCATTCAGAATAGAGGGAGAGATAAAGAGCTTCCAAGATAGGCAGAAACTGAAAGAATATGTAACCAAAAAACATACACTGCAAGAAATATTAAGGGGGACCCTGTAAAAGAAATAGGAAACCCAAAGAAATAATCCACAAAACAGGGACTGAATAGACATTATGATGACACTAAATTGATATATTTCAATAATTACTCTGAATATGAATAGACTAAATGATCCCATCAAAAGATGCAGGATATCAGACTGGATAAAAAAGCAAGACCCATCTATATGCTGTCTACAAGAGACTCATTTTAGACCTAAGGACACCTCCAGCCTGAACAGGAAGGGGTGGAGAACCATTTACCATTCAAGAGGTCCTCAAAAGAAAGCGGGGGTAGCAATCCTCATATCAGATAAATTAAGGTTGGTACCAAAGACTGTAGTAAGAGATGAAGAGGAACAGGCACTATATCATACTTAAAGGATCTATCCAACAAGAGGAACTAAGAATCATGAATATTTATGCCCCTAATGTGGGAGCTGCCAAGTATATCAATCAATTAATAACCAAAGTAGAGAGATACTTAGATAATAATACACTTATACTGGGAGACTTCAACATGGCACTTTCTGCAAATGTCAGATTTTCTAAGCAGAACATTAGCAAGGAAACAAGAGTCTTAAATGATACACTGGATCAGATGGATTTCACAAATATATACAGAACTTTCCATACGAATGCAATAGAATACTTTCTTCTCAAGTGCACATGGAACATTTTCCAGAATAGACCACATATTGGGTCACAAATCAGGTCTTAACCGATAGCAGAAGATTGGGATCATCCCCTGTATATTTTCAAACCACAATGCTTTAAAACTAGAACTCAATCAGAAGAAGAATTTTGGAGGAAACTCAAACACGTGGAGGTTAAAGACCATCCTTCTAAAAGATGAAAGGGTCAGCCAGGAAATTAGAGAATTAAAAAGATTCACGGAAACTAACTAAAATGAAGATACAAACGTAAAAATTCTTTGGGATACAGCAAAAGCGATCATAAGAGGGAAATACATCACAATATAAGCCTCCCTCCAAAAATTGGAAAAACCTCAGATACACAAGCTAACCTCCCACCTAAAGGATCTGGAGAAAGAACAGCAAGTAAAACCTACACTCAGCAGAAGAAGAAAGTTAATAAAGATTCTAGCAGACCTCAATGAAATAGAGACCAGAAGAACTGTAGAATAGATCAACAAAACCAGAAGTTGGTTCTTTGAAAGAATTAAAGAGATAAATAAACCACTAGCGAGCCTTATTAAAAAGAAAAAAAAAAACACTCAATAAAATCACGAATGGAAGAGGAGAAATCACAACCAATACCAAGGAAATACAAATGATTCTAATGACATGTAATGAGCATCTATATGTCAATAAATTAGGCAATCTAGAAGAAATGGACCCATTTCTGGAAAACCACAAACTACCAAAATTGGAACAGGAAGAAATAGAAAACATGAACAGGCCAATAACCAGGGAGGAAATTGAAGCAATCATCAAAAGCCTCCCAAAACACAACAGTCCAGGGTGAGTTGGCTTCCCAGGGTAATTCTATCAAACGTTTAAAGAAGAAATGATACCTATTCTAGTAAAGCTGTTAGGAAAGATAGAAAGGGAAGGAATAATTCCAAACACATTTTTTGAGGCCAGAATTACCTTGATTCCAAAATCAGACAAAGACCACACCTAAAAGGAAAATTATAGACCAATTTCCCTGATGAACATGGATGCAAAAATTCTCAACAAGATACTAGCCAATAGGATCCAACAGGACATTAAGAAGATTATTCACCATGACCAAGTAGGATTTATCCCCGGGACACAAGGCTGGTTCAACACTCGTAAAACAATCAATGTGATTCATCATATCAGCAAGAGAAAAAACAAGAACCATAGGATCCTCTCAATAGATGCAGGGAAAGCATTTGACAAAATACAGCATCCATTCCTGATCAAAACTCTTCAGAGTGTAGGGATAGAGGGAACATTCCTCGACATCTTAAAAGCCATCTACGAAAAGCTCACAGCAAATATCATTCTCAATGGGGAAAAAAATGAGAGACTTTCCTAAGATCAGGAACATGAGAGGGATGTCCACTCTCACCACTGCTATTCAACATAGTACTATAAGTCATAGCCTCAGCAGTCAGACAACTAAAAGAAATAAAAGGCAATCAAATCAGCAAAGAGAAGCCAAACTCTCCCTTTTCACAGACGATGTGATACTGTACATAGAAAACCCAAAAAAACTCTACCCCAAGATTGCAAGAACTCATACAGCAATTTGGCAGTGTGGCAGGATACAAAATCAATGCCTAGAAATCAGTGGCAACTCTCTACACTAACAATGAGACTGAAGAAAAAGAAATTAAGGAGTCAATCCCATTTACAACTGCACCGAAAAGCATAAGATACTTAGGTAAGATACCTAGGAATAAATCTAACCAAAGAGGTAAAAGATCTATACCCTAAAAACTACAGAACACTTCTGAAAGAATTTGAGGAAGACACAAAAAGTTGGAAAAGCATTCCATGCTCATGGATTGGAAGGGTAAATATTGTGAAAATGTCTATGGTACCCAGGGCAATTTACACATTTAATGCAATCCCTATCAAAATACTATAGGTTTTCTTCAGAGAGCTTGAAAAAATAATCTTAAGATTTGTGTGGAATCAGAAAAGACCCCGAATAGCCAGGGGGAATATTGAGAAAGAAAACCAGAGCTGGGTGTATCACATTACTGGATTTCAAGTGGTGTTATAAAGCTGTGATCATCAAGATAGATGGTATGGTGCTGGCACAAAAACAGACACATAGATCAATGGAACAGAATAGAGAATCCAGAAATGGGCCCTCAACAATATGGTCAACTAATATTCAACAAAGCAGGAAAGACTATCCACTGGATAAATGACAGTCTCTTCAATAAATGGTGCTGGGAAGATTGGACATCCACATGCAGAAGAATGAAACTAGACCACTCTCTTATACCACACACAAAGATACACTCAAAATGGTTGAAAGATCTAAATGTGAGACAAGAATCCATCAAAATCCTAGAGAAGAACACAGGCAACACCCTTTTTGAACTTGGTTACAGTAACTTCTTGCAAGATACGTCTATGAAGGCAAGAGAAGCAAAAGCAAAAATGAACTATTGGGACTCCATCAAGATAAAAAGCTTCTGCACAGCTAAAGAATTAGTCAACAAAACTAAAAGACAACCTACAGATTGGGAGAAGATATTTGCAAATGACCTATCAGATAAAGGGCTAGTTTCCAAGACCTATAAAGAACTTATTCAACTCAACAGCAAAGAAACAAATAATCCAATCATGAAATGGGCAGAAGACATGAACAGAAATTTCACCAAATAAGACATAGACATGGCCAACAAGCACATGAGAAAATGCTCCTCATCACTTGCCATCAGGGAAATACAAATTAAAACCACAATGAGACACCACCTCACATCAGTGAGAATGGGGAAAATTAACAAGACAGGAAACAACAAATGTTGGAGAGGATGTGGAGAAAGGGGAACCCTCTTGCACTGTTGGTGGGAATGTGAACTGGTGCAGCCACTCTAGAAAACTGTGTGGAGGTTCCTCAAAGAGTTAAAAATAGAGCAACCCTGTGACCCTGCAATTGCACTACTGGGTAGTTATCCAAAAATACAGATGCAGTGAAATGCCAGGACACCTGCATCCCAATGTTTCTAGCAGCAATGTCCACAATAGCCACATTGTGGAAGGAGCCAAGAAGTCATTTGATTGAAGAATGGATAAAGACAATATGGTCTATACAGAGAGGATGAATACACACCATCTGCTTCAACATGGATAAAACTGGAAGGTATTATGCTGAGTGAAATAAATCAATTAGAGAAGGACAATCATCATATGGTTTCACTCATATGGGGAATATAAGAAATAGTGAAAGGGATTATAAGGGAATGGAGGAAAAATGATGGGGAAAAATTAGAGAATGTGACAAACCATGAGAGACTCCTAACTCTGAGAAATGAACAAAGGGTTTTGGAAGGGGATGTGGGCAGAGGAATGGGGTGAATGGGTGATGGGAACTGAGGAGGGCACTTGATGAGATGAGCACTGGGTGTTATACTATATGTTGGCAAATCGAACTTCAATTAAAAAATTGGACAAAGGAAATAAGAAATGGGGATTGGCTATCATTGCTAATCTGTGAGATTTAAACTTGATTCTAAAGGTTTGATCTATGGGCCTTTAATATTCTTATGAGAATTCCTAATTTACAAGTGAAGTAAGTAGATTTTACAGAAGGCCATAGACTAATTCTGGTGGGATATGATGGACCCATACACTAAGGCAGTGACAATAAATTTGGGAATGATTGAGATTACTTTAATGTGTTCAGAAGTTGAAATATAATGGATGTGATAAGTGCCTATAACTGATGGGGACATGAGAGAATAGAAAACTTTAAGGTTTTTGGGCGGACTTCAGAGTAAGTAGTGACCAGAATAAATGGCAACAAAGAAAACCAGATTAGGAGCTGAATTGAGAGAAAATGAATCGCACATCAAATGCCTGAGGAGAAATAACATGGTTAGTATCCCTAGGCATCAGTTTTAGTGCTTAGAGAGAGGGATGTAGTCAGGTAAGTTATACAGATTTCTTAAAATTAGCCCTCTTTGTTAGATATACAAATACTACTTGGGGACATTCAAACTCTACAAAAACAGATAGTCTACATGCAGAAACTGTGGCCTAGTTTTTCTAAGAAGCTTCATTTAGATACAAACCTTGTGGTATATGTGCCAGATATTAAACATATAAACTGCACATGGACCTGGAGAATTCCTAAAAAGTCTTAAATTACAAGCATTGATATGTTAATACAAGTGGGTAAAAGTGATGACCTTTATTCTGCCTTCACATGAAAGTGCCACCTCTCTTTAATTCTTGCTTTGTAGTTGTCCTAACACGGGATTGAACTTTAGTCCTCTCCAAGTACCACACTGGGTAAATCCTTATCTAGGTAATTCTTTGTTTTTTTCTTAGGCTTTTTCTCATTATCAGCATAAATTCAATGTTATGTGTTGTTGAAACAAGAAAAAGATCCTCTGAGGATTATTAAGGGCACTGCCATTTCATATTGGCATATCTGATAATCTGATATTCTTATTTTTTAAACTATTCTGAGTAACAATCTTGAATGACAAAAAACTATATTACTGTGGCATAAGTCCCAATAGAAGTATTAAACAGGCTACCCCTACTCATTATGATGGACTAACTGAACACATTCACATTACAACCTGGCCAGTTTTCCATAATGGTAATTCCATGTAGAGTTACCCTTCTTTGCTTTCACAAACACTAGTTGTTGGCTGTAGTAGGTGTATACCTACGTGGATCAGAGTATGAGTGTATTTACATACCAATAAATACTTGAAATAGTAGTATTGATTTCATATTGATTTCACATATTCTTATATTATCTAATCAGTAAGGTCTTGGCTGAGAAAGATAATAATATGACAATATCTTTTTACCCATATTTTGTATTGAAAAATATTTATGGGGATGCCTTGGATGGTTCAGTGGTTGAGTGTCTGCCTTCGGCTCAGGGTGTGATCCCACAGTCTGGGGATGGAGTCCCACATCAGGCACCCCATGAAGAGCCTGCCTCTCCATCTGTCTGTGTCTCTGCCTCTCTCTCTGTGTCTCTAATGAATAAATAAATAAAATGTTTTAAGGGAGGAGCAAGATGGCGGAAGAGCAGGGTCCCCAAATCACCTGTCTCCACCAAACTACCTAGAAAACCTTCAAATTATCCTGAAAATCTATGAATTCGGCCTGAGATTTAAAGAGAGACCAGCTGGAATGCTACAGTGAGAAGAGTTCGCGCTTCCATCAAGGTAGAAGACGGGGAAAAAGAAATAAAGACACAAAAGGCCTCCAAGGGGGAGGGGCCCGCGAGGAGCCGGGCTGAGGCCGGGGCGAGTGTCCCCAGGACAGGAGAGCCCCGTCCCGGAGGAGCAGGAGCTGCACCGACCTTCCCGGGGGAAAGGGGCTCGCGGGGAGGTGGAGCAGGACCCAGGAGGGCGGGGATGCCCTCGGGCTCCCGGGGACACTAACAGCAACTGCGCGCCCAGGAGAGTGCGCCGAGCTCCCTAAGGGCTGCAGCGCGCACGGGGGACCCGGAGCAGCTGGAGGGGGGCTCGGGCGGCGGCTCCGCGGAGGGGGCTGCGCGGCCCCGGGAGCAGCTTGGAGGGGCTCGGGCAGAGGAAGAGGCTCCGTGCGGAGGGGGCTGCGCGGTTCCAGGAGCAGCTCGGAGGGGCTCGGGGGCGGCTCCGCGGAGGGGGCTGCGGCCCGGGAGCGCGAATCCACCAGCGCAGGCTCCGGAGCACAGGGCGCCGGGACACAGCCCAGGATCCCGCCTCCCCCGGGACAGGCAGAGGCCGGGAGGGCCCAGGACGGCGAGGACGCTCCTGCCCCAGCTGAGCAGATCAGCGGCCCCGCCCGGAGCCTCCAGGCCCTGCAGACGAGAGCTCCGGATCTACTGCGGGGACTGAATCCAGGTTTCCAGAGCTGCCCCGCCACTGCGGTTGTTCCTCCTGCGGCCTCACGGGGTAAACAACCCCCACCGAGCCCTGCACCAGGCAGGGGCACAGCAGCTCCCCCAACTGCTAACACCTGAGAATCAGCACAACAGGCCCCTCCCCCAGAACACCAGCTAGACGGACAACTTCCAGGAGAAGCCAAGGGACTTAAAGTACACAGAATCAGAAGATACTCCCCCGTGGTTCTTTTTTTGGTTGTTTTGTTTTGTTTTGTTTTGCTCTTTTATTTGTTTCCTTCCCCCACCCCCCTTTTTTTCTCCTTTCTTTTTCTTTCTCTTTTTCTTCTTTTTTTCGTTTTTTTTTTTTTCTTTTTCTTCCCTTTTTTTTTCTCTTTCTCTTTTCTTTCCTTCTTTCTCTCCTCTCTTTTTCTCTTTTTCCCAATACAACTTGCTTTTGGCCACTCTGCACTGAGCAAAATGACTAGAAGGAAAACCTCACCTCAAAAGAAAGAATCAGAAACAGTCCTCTCTCCCACAGAGTTACAATATCTGGATTACAATTCAATGTCAGAAAGCCAATTCAGAAGCACTATTATACAGCTACTGGTGGCTCTAGAAAAAAGTATAAAGGACTCAAGAGACTTCATGACTGCAGAATTTAGAGCTAATCAGGCAGAAATTAAAAATCAATTGAATGAGATGCAATCCAAACTAGAAGTCCTAACGACGAGGGTTAACGAGGTGGAAGAACGAATGAGTGACCTAGAAGACAAGTTGATAGCAAAGAGGGAAACTGAGGAAAAAAGAGACAAACAATTAAAAGACCATGAAGATAGATTAAGGGAAATAAACGACAGCCTGAGGAAGAAAAAACTACGTTTAATTGGGGTTCCCGAGGGCGCCGAAAGGGACAGAGGGCCAGAATATGTATTTGAACAAATTCTAGCTGAAAACTTTCCTCATCTGGGAAGGGAAACAGGCATTCAGATCCAGGAAATAGAGAGATCCCCCCCTAAAATCAATAAAAACCGTTCAACACCTCGACATTTAATTGTGAAGCTTGCAAATTCCAAAGATAAGGAGAAGATCCTTAAAGCAGCAAGAGACAAGAAATCCCTGACTTTTATGGGGAGGAGTATTAGGGTAACAGCAGACCTCTCCACAGAGACCTGGCAGGCCAGAAAGGGCTGGCAGGATATATTCAGGGTCCTAAATGAGAAGAACATGCAACCAAGAATACTTTATCCAGCAAGGCTCTCATTCAAAATGGAAGGAGAGATAAAGAGCTTCCAAGACAGGCAGCAACTAAAAGAATATGTGACCTCCAAACCAGCTCTGCAAGAAATTTTAAGGGGGCCTCTTAAAATTCCCCTTTAAGAAGAAGTTCAGTGGAACAGTCCACAAAAACAAAGACTGAATAGATATCATGATGACACTAAACTCATATCTCTCAATAGTAACTCTGAATGTGAACGGGCTTAATGACCCCATCAAAAGGCGCAGGGTTTCAGACTGGATAAAAAAGCAGGACCCATCTATTTGCTGTCTACAAGAGACTCATTTTAGACGTAAGGACACCTACAGCCTGAAAATAAAAGGTTGGAGAACCATTTACCATTCGAATGGTCCTCAAAAGAAAGCAGGGGTAGCCATCCTTATATCAGATAAACTAAAATTTACCCCAAAGACTGTAGTGAGAGATGAAGAGGGCCACTATATCATACTTAAAGGATCTATTCAACAAGAGGACTTAACAATCCTCAATATATATGCTCCGAATGTGGGAGCTGCCAAATATATAAATCAATTATTAACCAAAGTGAAGAAATACTTAGATAATAATACACTTATACTTGGTGACTTCAATCTAGCTCTTTCTATACTCGATAGGTCTTCTAAGCAAAACATCTCCAAAGAAACGAGAGCTTTAAATGATACACTGGACCAGATGGATTTCACAGATATCTACAGAACTTTACATCCAAACTCAACTGAATACACATTCTTCTCAAGTGCACATGGAACTTTCTCCAGAATAGACCACATATTGGGTCACAAATCGGGTCTGAACCGATACCAAAAGATTGGGATTGTCCCCTGCATATTCTCGGACCATAATGCCTTGAAATTAGAGCTAAATCACAACAAGAAGTTTGGAAGGACCTCAAACACGTGGAGGTTAAGGACCATCCTGCTAAAAGATAAAAGGGTCAACCAGGAAATTAAGGAAGAATTAAAAAGATTCATGGAAACTAATGAGAATGAAGATACAACCGTTCAAAATCTTTGGGATGCAGCAAAAGCAGTCCTAAGGGGGAAATACATCGCAATACAAGCATCCATTCAAAAACTGGAAAGAACTCAAATACAAAAGCTAACCTTACACATAAAGGAGCTAGAGAAAAAACAGCAAATAGATCCTACACCCAAGAGAAGAAGGGAGTTAATAAAGATTCGAGCAGAACTCAACGAAATCGAGACCAGAAGAACTGTGGAACAGATCAACAGAACCAGGAGTTGGTTCTTTGAAAGAATTAATAAGATAGATAAACCATTAGCCAGCCTTATTAAAAAGAAGAGAGAGAAGACTCAAATTAATAAAATCATGAATGAGAAAGGAGAGATCACTACCAACACCAAGGAAATACAAACGATTTTAAAAACATATTATGAACAGCTATACGCCAATAAATTAGGCAATCTAGAAGAAATGGACGCATTCCTGGAAAGCCACAAACTACCAAAACTGGAACAGGAAGAAATAGAAAACCTGAACAGGCCAATAACCAGGGAGGAAATTGAAGCAGTCATCAAAAACCTCCCAAGATACAAGAGTCCAGGGCCAGATGGCTTCCCAGGAGAATTTTATCAAACGTTTAAAGAAGAAATCATACCTATTCTCCTAAAGCTGTTTGGAAAGATAGAAAGAGATGGAGTACTTCCAAATTCGTTCTATGAAGCCAGCATCACCTTAATTCCAAAACCAGACAAAGACCCCGCCAAAAAGGAGATTTACAGACCAATATCTCTGATGAACATGGATGCAAAAATTCTCAACAAGATACTGGCCAATAGGATCCAACAGTACATTAAGAAAATTATTCACCATGACCAAGTAGGATTTATCCCTGGGACACAAGGCTGGTTCAACACCCATAAAACAATCAATGTGATTCATCATATCAGCAAGAGAAAAACCAAGAACCATATGATCCTCTCATTGGATGCAGAGAAAGCATTTGACAAAATACAGCATCCATTCCTGATTAAAACTCTTCAGAGTGTAGGGATAGAGGGAACATTCCTCGACATCTTAAAAGCCATCTATGAAAAGCCCACAGCAAATATCATTCTCAATGGGGAAGCACTGGGAGCCTTTCCCCTAAGATCAGGAACAAGACAGGGATGTCCACTCTCACCACTGCTATTCAACATAGTACTGGAAGTCCTAGCCTCAGCAATCAGACAACAAAAAGACATTAAAGGCATTCAAATTGGCAAAGAAGAAGTCAAACTCTCTCTCTTCGCCGATGACATGATACTCTACATAGAAAACCCAAAAGTCTCCACCCCAAGATTGCTAGAACTCATACAGCAATTCGGTAGCGTGGCAGGATACAAAATCAATGCCCAGAAGTCAGTGGCATTTCTATACACTAACAATGAGACTGAAGAAAGAGAAATTAAGGAGTCAATCCCATTTACAATTGCACCCAAAAGCATAAGATACCTAGGAATAAACCTCACCAAAGATGTAAAGGATCTATACCCTCAAAACTATAGAACACTTCTGAAAGAAATTGAGGAAGACACAAAGAGATGGAAAAATATTCCGGGATCCCTGGGTGGCGCAGCGGTTTGGCGCCTGCCTTTGGCCCAGGGCGCGATCCTGGAGACCCGGGATCGAATCCCACGTCGGGCTCCCGGTGCATGGAGCCTGCTTCTCCCTCTGCCTGTGTCTCTGCGCCTCTCTCTCTCTCTGTGACTATCATAAATAAATAAAAATTAAAAAAAAAAAAAAAAAAAAAAGAAAAATATTCCATGCTCATGGATTGGCAGAATTAATATTGTGAAAATGTCAATGTTACCCAGGGCAATATACACGTTTAATGCAATCCCTATCAAAATACCATGGACTTTCTTCAGAGAGTTAGAACAAATTATTTTAAGATTTGTGTGGAATCAGAAAAGACCCCGAATAGCCAGGGGAATTTTAAAAAAGAAAACCATATCTGGGGGCATCACAATGCCAGATTTCAGGTTGTACTACACAGCTGTGGTCATCAAGACAGTGTGGTACTGGCACAAAAACAGACACATAGATCAGTGGAACAGAATAGAGAATCCAGAAGTGGACCCTGAACTTTATGGGCAACTAATATTCGATAAAGGAGGAAAGACTATCCATTGGAAGAAAGACAGTCTCTTCAATAAATGGTGCTGGGAAAATTGGACATCCACATGCAGAAGAATGAAACTAGACCACTCTCTTTCACCATACACAAAGATAAACTCAAAATGGATGAAAGATCTAAATGTGAGACAAGATTCCATCAAAATCCTAGAGAAGAACACAGGCAACACCCTTTTTGAACTCGGCCATAGTAACTTCTTGCAAGATACATCCACAAAGGCAAAAGAAACAAAAGCAAAAGTGAACTATTGGGACTTCATCAAGATAAGAAGCTTTTGCACAGCAAAGGATACAGTCAACAAAACTCAAAGACAACCTACAGAATGGGAGAAGATATTTGCAAATGACATATCACATAAAGGGCTAGTTTCCAAGATCTATAAAGAACTTATTAAACTCAACACCAAAGAAACAAACAATCCAATCATGAAATGGGCAAAAGACATGAACAGAAATCTCACAGAGGAAGACATAGACATGGCCAACATGCATATGAGAAAATGCTCTGCATCACTTGCCATCAGGGAAATACAAATCAAAACTACAATGAGATACCACCTCACACCAGTGAGAATGGGGAAAATTAACAAGGCAGGAAACAACAAATGTTGGAGAGGATGTGGAGAAAGGGGAACGGTCCTGCACTGTTGGTGGGAATGTGAACTGGTGCAGCCACTCTGGAAAACTGTGTGGAGGTTCCTCAAACAGTTAAAAATATACCTGCCCTACGACCCAGCAATTGCACTGTTGGGGATTTACCCCAAAGATACAAATGCAATGAAACGCCGGGACACCTGCACCCCGATGTTTCTAGCAGCAATGGCCACTATAGCCAAACTGTGGAAGGAGCCTCGGTGTCCAACGAAAGATGAATGGATAAAGAAGATGTGGTTTATGTATACAATGGAATATTACTCAGCTATTAGAAATGACAAATACCCACCATTTGCTTCAACGTGGATGGAACTGGAGGGTATTATGCTGAGTGAAGTAAGTCAGTCGGAGAAGGACAAACATTATATGTTCTCATTCATTTGGGGAATATAAATAATAGTGAAAGGGAATATAAGGGAAGGGAGAAGAAATGTGTGGGAAATATCAGAAAGGGAGACAGAACGTAAAGACTGCTAACTCTGGGAAACGAACTAGGGGTGGTAGAAGGGGAGGAGGGCGGGGGGTGGGAGTGAATGGGTGACAGGCACTGGGTGTTATTCTGTATGTTAGTAAATTGAACACCAATAAAAAAAAATGTTTTAAAAAATATATATTTAGTATATTTCTGATGAGGAGGAAAGAGCAGGAAACATGGAAAATCCTTATAGAATAACTGAATATCCTATTTAACTTGGTGATGAGAACATCAGGGTTTAAATAAGAATTCATTCAAAATTCTTTGGAGATGAAAAACTGAGAAAAAATATGTCATATATATATATGAATATGAATAATTTTTCCGGAAGTTTCACTGAGATAAGTGATACCTCAGAATAATGTGTTTTGAGATTTTAGTGAAAAATATTTTTATTGAAAATAATGGATAGCTTGTTCATTCTATAGTCAGGAATAATTCACATATAAGCAGTACCAGTATATCATAAATTTGGTGTCTTTATTTTTTGTCCTTTTTGTTTTTAAAGATTCAGTGTTCATATATGAGGTTTGTAGCACAAGAAAAGGAGTCTAAAAAACAGGCCTGGTGCCAGTCTAGAAAAGACCCCACAAAGTGGTATTTATATTGATAAATTAGCCACACCTCATGGTCTGTCTGGCTTTTAGAAACCCAATTTTGCTAGCACACTGAAGAGTGTGTGAGAATGAGTATAAGGCGGGAAACACTATCAACTAACCAACAAGGTTCATGGATTTCTCAGCTTCTATAATCTGTCTTCTTAACATCCAGCCCATAAATGGAAATTAGAGGGATTATAACCTCTCTGAAACAGTGCATATTTCTGAAGTACTAGTAAAATTCTCAAAGGAGTCTGTGGGGAAAATAATAGGTTAGAAATAGTCAAGACAAGGAAACTGCAACATTTTCAATCAAGACTTTCCCTCTCAGAAAGATACCTGGTAATAATTGCTTCTTTCTTGGTTTTTCTCTCCATCTCTGTCACTCTCTCACTTTGTTTTCCTAAATATTTTTTTCTCTTTCTTTTTAGAATAATATTCCTATTGTCTGTAATAGCATATAATGCAGTTGATTAGATTTTTATGTCATTAAATTGTCATATTCCAATTATACAACCCTGAGGTTACTTCCAGATTATCTTGATAGGTGTTTGGGGGGTATTCCTAAACTTCTTAGTAGTTTACATTATATACAAGTTACAAGTTACATTATATCCAGTACTTATCTATTTCACTATTTTAAATCCAAGTATAATCTGGTTTCTGAGTATTCTGATGCATCTCTATGTTGTCATTTGGGGTAAAATTTAACTTTGCCACACAGATAATTTTTCTCCCTTTTAACATAAAATGAATTATGATATACCAGAGAATTTATGGCATTTGTACTAACTACAAAGATTAATGTTTTCATACTGAATTACATTTTGGTTTAGCTCTAGATAGGGATGTCATGATTGATTTCTTTATGCTAGACATAAAATCAGGGAAAAAATGTAAGGAATTACAAAGTACATCATCTATAATCTAATTGAGAACTTTTTTGTTGTTAATTTATAGATGCTGTTTTGAGACTCAGCCATGTTTGTGCATCTCAGTCTGATGTATCCTTGGGGTAAGTCACAGTTAAAACATATTAATTGTTGTTAATTTTACGTTAGATTTAGAAGCTATACATCCTATAATTACAGCATGCATCTACGGCCTCTAACCAGTATTCATTTAGCAAACGTGGAAAAAAATTACTATAAAAATTTAAATGGACTTTGATATATCATAGTTGTGTGGATGAACTAGCAAACTTTATGGAATCAATATATCCAAAGTAACTGCAGTTTTAATATAATATTGAACAATAGAAAACTAAAATAGCAATGGAGAAAGTCTTTTGCCTTATTCTCCTTAAAGATATTATCAGAACATATTGTTTGTACTTAATAGCATTTATTGTTGTCATCCTCTGTATTTATGTAATGTCTACCTTTTCCACTAGATCCTAAAATGCTAGAAAAGTTCTCTTTGTTAGTGTCTCTGCACTGAATAAAGTGATATCATATAGTTGCTACATTTTATAGAATTTGTGTTGGAGTAAAATTGATTGTTCAGTTCATATAGAATTATCCTTTGAAGTTCCATGAGAAATAAGTAAGGCTACTTCTTTAAGTTAGAATTTCACAATTGTATATTTCTTGGCAGACAGTATAGAGAAATGGCTAAGAAATAGAAAGCCTAAGTTTATTTTATAATTATTTTGTATTTGCATATAGTTGACACACACTGTTAATTAGTTTCAGGTGTACAACATAGCGATTGGACAATTTATACATTACATTATGTTTACCAAGTGTAGCTGTCACCTTATGCTACTACAATATCATTGACTATATTTCTTATACTGTGACTGTTATTCCCGTGACGTGTTCATTCCATAACTGGAAGCCTGTATCTCCCACCTCACTTCATCATTTTTCCCATCCCCCATGTTTCTCCCCTCTGGCAACCATTAGTTCTCTGTATATATAGATCTGATTATACTTTTTGTTTGTTTATTCACCAGTTTTGCCTTTTATTTATTTCATTTTTTATTATTTCTTAAGATTTTACATTTTATTTATTTATTCATGAGAGACACACAGAGAGAGGCAGAGACATAGGCTGAGGGATAAGCAGGCTCCCTGCAGGGAGCTTGATGCAGACTCAATCCCAGGACCCTGGAATCACAACCTGAGCCAAAGGCAGATACTCAACCACTGAGCCACCAGGCACCCCCTGTTTTGTTTTTTAAGATTCCACATATGAGTTGAAATCACTATGTATTTGTCTTTCTCAGTTTGGCTTATTTCACTTAGTATAATACCCTCTAGGTCTATTAGTATTGTGGCAAATGGCATATTATCCTTTTTTTATGGCTGCAGAATATTCTGCTGTGTTTATCTTCTTTTTTATCAATTTATTTATCAAAGGACATTCAGGTTACTTCCAAATCTTGGCTAATGTAAATAATGGTGCAATAAAAATGGCGGTGCATATATCTTTCCAATACTGGCTCTGGAAGGGGCAGGGCAAGATGGTGGAAGAGTAGGGTCCTAAGTCACCTCTCTCCACCAACTTACCTAGATAACTTTCAAATCATCCTGAAAACTTACGAATTCGGCCTGAGATTTAAAGAGAGAACAGCTGGAATGCTACAGAAAGAAGAGTTTGCACTTCTAACAAGGTAGGAAGATGGAAAAAAACAAATAAAAAAAGAATCCAGTGGGGGAGGGGACCCCTTGAGGAGCTGGGCTAAGGCCAGGTGGCGAGAGCCTCCAGAACAGGAAAGGCCAGTCCTGGAGAAGCAGGAACTTTAACAATCTTCCCGGACGGAAAGGCACTCACAGAGAACTTGGGCAGGATCCCAGGAGGGGCAGTGGAGCCCCCAGGTTCCCAGAGTCACTAACAGAGGAAGTGCACCCTCGGAGAGAGTACGCCACATACCCCAGCCAAGCGCAGTAAAGGGCTGGAGTGCGCACCCAGCAGGGCCTCAGGAGCAGCTGAGGCCGGGGCTCCAGGCAAAGTGCGCTGCACGTCCCCGGAGCAAGATTCCACCAGTGCAGGGCCCAGAGTGGAGGGCGCTGGGGGACACAGCCCAGGATCCTGCATTTCCCCCCCCCCCCGCCCCACCCACAACAGGCAGAGGCTGGGAAGGCCCAGGACAGTGAGATCATTCTTGCTGCCGGGAGCCCCGGAGCTGTGCAGATAAGAACCCCCACCCCTGGAGCATCCAGCCAGTGCGGACTGGGAGAATGCAGTAGTTACTGCGGAAGCTGACTCTAGAGCTGGAGAGCTGGCCGCGGCCAGAGGGGTTGTTCCTCCTTGTGTCACCTTGTGCCTGGGAGGGTCAAGGCCACTGGGGAACAGGGGCCTCATGGAATAAACAGCTCCCACTGAGCCCTGCGCCTGGCAGGGGGCAGAGCAGCTCCCCCAGGTGCACATACCTGAGAATCAGCACAGAAGGCCCTTCCCCCAGAAGAACAGCTGGAAGGACAGGGGAAGAGCAAGTTCTTGACCCAGCAGCACTGGAAAGCTCCAGGGAAAGTCAAGGGATTTACAGTATATAGAACCAAAGGATACCCCTCCTTGTTTTGTTTTTGTTTTTGTTTTCTGTTCTTCGTTTTTTTCTTTGTTTCCCTTTTTCTCTCTCTGTCTCTTTTTTTCTTTCTTTTTCCACTACAACTCATTTTTAGCCACTCGGCACTGAGCAAAATCATTAGAAAGAAGAACTCACCACAAAAGAAAGAATCAGAAACATTACTCTCTCCCAAAGAGTTTCAGAATTTGGATTACAATTTGATGTCAGAAAGCCAATTCAGAAGCACAATTATAAAGCTACTGGTGGCTCTGGAAAACATAAAAGATTCAAGAGACTTCATACTGTAGAATTTAGATTTAATTACGCCGAAATGAAAAATCAATTAAATGAGATGCAATCCAAACTGGAGGTCCTAACAATGAGGGTTAATGAGGTAGAAGAAAGAGTGAGTGACGTAGAAGACAAGTTGATGGCAAGGAAGGAAGCTGAGAAAAAAAAAGAGAAAAACAATTAAAAGAGATGAGGAACGTTTAAGGGAAATCAATGACAGCCTCAGAAGGAAAAAACCTATGTTTAATTGGGGTTCCAGAGGGCTCCAAAATGGAAAGAGGACCAAAAAGCATATTTGAACAAATCATAGCTGAGAACTTCCCTAACTTGGAGAGGGAAACAGGCATTCAGATCCAGGAGATAGAGAGATCCCTCCCTAAAAACAATAAAAACTGTTCAACACCTTGACATTTAATAGTGAAACTTGCAAATTCCAAATATAAAGAGAAAATCCTTAAAGCAGCAAGAGACAAGAGATCCCTAACCTTTATGGAGAGAAATATTAGATTAACAGCACCCTCTCCACAGAAACCTGGCAGGCCAAAAAGGGCTGGCAGGATATATTCAGGGTACTAAATGAGAAGACCATGCAGCTAAGGATACTTTATCCAGTAAGGCTCTCATTCAGAATAAAAAGAGAGATAAAGAGCTTCCAAGACAGGCAGAAACTGAAAGAATATGTGACCACCAAAGCAGCTCTGAAAGAAATACTAAGGGGGACTCTGTAAAAGAAAGAGGAAGTCCAAAGAAACAATCCACAAAAACAGGGACTGAATAGGTATTATGATGACACTAAATTCTTATCTTTCAATAGTAACTCTGAATGTGAATGTGCTTAATGACCCTATCAAAGATGCAGGGTTTCAGACTGGATAAAAAAACAAGACTCATCTATTTGCTGAGTACAAGAGACTCATTTTAGACCTAAGGACACCTACTGCATGAAAATGAAAGGTTGGAGAACCATTTATCATTCAAACGGTCCTCAAACAAAAGCAGGGGTAGCAAACCTCATATCAGATAAATTAAGGCTTATCCCAAGGACTGTAGTAAGAGATGAAGAGGGACCCTATATCATACTTAAAGGATCTATCCAACAAGAGGACCTAAAAATCATGAATATTTATGCCCCTAATGTGGGAGCTGCCAAGTATATCAATCAATTAATAACCAAAGTAGAGAGATACTTAGATAATAATACACTTATACTGGGAGACTTCAACAAGGCGCTTTCTGCAAATGACAGATATTCAAGGCAGAACATCAGCAATATTCTAAGCAGAACATCAGCAAAGAAACAAGGATAAATGATACACTGGACCAGATGGATTTTGCAGATATTTACAGAACTTTCCATCCAAATGCAACTGAATACACATTCTTCTCAAGTGCACATGGAACTTTCTCCAGAATAGACTACATACTGGGTCACAAATCATGTCTTAACCAATACCAAAAGGTTGGGATTGTACCCTGTATATTTTCAGACCATAATGCTTTGAAACTTGAACTAAATCACAAGAAGAAATTTGGAAGAAATTCAAATATGTGGAGGTTAAAGAGCATCCTGCTAAAAGATGAAAGGGTCAACCAGGAAATTAGAGAAGAATTGAAAAGATTCGTGGAAACTATTGAGAACAAAGATACAACCATTCAAAATCTTTGGGATGCAGCAAAATCAGTCCTGAGAGGGAAATACATTGCAATAACAGCATCCCTCAAAAACTGGAAAAAACTCAAATATACAAGCTAACCTTGCACCTAAAGGAACTGGAGAAAGAGCAAATAAAACCCACACCCAGCGGAAGAAGAGAGTTAATAGAGATCCGAGTGGAAATCAATGAAATAGAGACCAGAAGAACTGTAGAACGCATCAACAAAACCAGCAGTTGGTTCCTTGAAAGAATTAATAATATAGATAAACCATTAGCCAGCCTTATTAAAAAGAAGAGAAAAGACTCAAATTTAAAAAATCATGAATGAGAAAGGAGAGTTCACCACCAATAGCAAGGAAATACAAATGATTTTAAAATTATGAGCAGCTATACACCAATAAATTAGGTAATCTAGAAAAAATGAACGCATTTCTGGAAAACCACAAACTACCAAAACTGGAACTGGAAGAAAAAGAAAACCTGAACAGGCCAATAACCAGGGAGGAAATTGAAGCAGTCATTAGAAACCACCCAAGACACAAAAGTCCAGGGTGAGATGGCTTCCCAGGAGAATTCTATCAAACGTTTAAAGAAGAAACCATACCTATTCTACTAAAGGTGTTCGGAAATATAGAAAGGGGTGGAATAATTCCAGACTCGTTCTATGAGGCCAGCATCACCTTAATTCCAAAACCAAAGATCCCACCAAAAAGGAGAATCATAGACCAATATCCCTGATGAACACAGATGCAAAAATTCTCAAGATACTAGTCAAAAGGATCCAACAGTACATTAAGAAGATTATTCATCATGACCAAGTAGGATTTATTCCTGGGATGCAAGGCTGGTTCAACCTTCGTAAAGCAAACAATGTAATAGATCATATCAACAAGAGAAAAAACAAGAACCATAGGATCCTCTCAATAGATGCAGAGAAAGCATTTGACAAAATACAGCATCCATTCCTGATCAAAACTCTTCAGAGTGTAGGGATAGAGGGAACCTTCCTCAGCATCTTAAAATCCATCTATGAAAAGCTCACAGCATATATCATTCTCAATGGGGAAACACTGGGAGCCTTTCCCCTAAGATCAGAAACACGACAGGGATGTCCACTCTCACTACTGCTATTTAACATAGTGCTAGAAGTCCTAGCCTCAGCAACCAGGCAACAAAAAGAAATAAAAGGCATTCAAATTGGCAAAGAAGTCCAATTCTCCCTCTTTGCAGATGACATGATACAGTACATAGAAAACCCAAAAGACTGCACCCCAAAGTTACTAGAATTCATGCACTAATTCGGCAGTGTGGCAGGATCCAAAATCAATGCCCAGAAATCAGTGGCATTTCTATACACTAACAATGAGACTGAAGAAAGATAAAGTAAGGAGTCAATCCCATTTACAATTGCACCCAAAAGTATAAGATACCTAGAAATAAACCTAACCAAAGAAGTAGAGGATCTATACCCAAAAAACTACAGAACACTTCTGAATGAATTAAGGAAGTCACAAAGAGATGGAAAAGAATTCCATGCTCATGGATTGGAAGAATAAATATTGTGAAAATGTCTATGGTATCCAGGGCAATTTACACATTTAATACAATCCCTATCAAAATACCGTGGACTTTCTTCAGAGAGTTGGAACAAATCATCTTATGACTTGTGTGGAATCAGAAAAGACCCCGAATATCCAGGAGAATATTAAAAAAAAAAAAAAAAAAAAAAAAAAAAAAAACTATAGCCGGGGCATCACAATGCTAGATTCAGGTTGTACTACAAAGCTGTGATCATCAAGATAGTGCGTTCTGGCACAAAAACAGACACATAGTTCAATGGAACAGAATAAAAAATCCAGAAATGGGCCCTCATGTCTATGGTCAATTAATATTCGACAGGGCAGGAAAGACTCTCCACTGGAAAAAGGACAATCTCTTCAATAAATGGTGCTGGGAAAATTGGACATCCACATGCAGAAGAATGAAACTAGACCACTCTCTTGCACCATACACAAAGATAAACTCAAAATGGATGAAAGATCTCAATGTGAGACAAGATTCCATCAAAATCCTAGAGGAGAACACAGGCAACACCTTTTTTGAACTCGGCCACAGCAACTTCTTGCAAGATACATCTATGAAGGCAAGGGAAACAAAAGCAAAAATGAACTATTGGGACTTCATCAAGATAAAAAGCTTCTGCACAGCAAAAGAAACAGTCAACAGAACTAAAAGACAACCTACAGAATGGGAGAAGATACTTGCAAATGACCTATTAGATAAAGGGCTAGTATCCAAGATCTATAAAGAACTTATTAAACTCAACACCCAAGAAACAAACAATCCAATCATGAAATGGGCAAAAGAAATGAACAGAAATCTCACAGAGGAAGACATATACATGGCCAACATGCACATGAGAAAATGCTCCACATCACTTGCCATCAGGGAAATACAAATAAAAACTACAATGAGACACCACCTCACACCAGTGAGAATGGGGAAGTTAACAAGGCAGGAAACCATAAATGTTGGAGAGGATGCGGAGAAGGGGAACCGTCTTGCACTGTTGGTGGGAATGTGAACTGGTGCAGCCACTCTGGAAAACTGTGTGGAGGATCCTCAAAGAGTTAAAAATAGAGCTACCCTACAACCCAGCAATTGCACTGCTGGGGATTTACCCTGAAGATACAGATGCAGTGAAACAGTAGAACACCTGCACCCCGATGTTTCTAGCAGCAATGTCCACAACAGCCAAACTGTGGAAGGAGCCTCGGCGTCCATCAAAAGATGAATGGATAAAGAAGATGTGGTCTATGTATACAATGTATACAATGTATACAATATTACTCAGCTATTAGAAATGACAAATACCCACCATTTGCTTCATGGATGGAACTGGAGTGTATTATGCTCAGTGAAGTAAGTCAATTGGAGAAGGACAAACAGTATATGGTCTCATACTTTGGGGAATAAAAAAAATAGTGAAGGGGAATAAAGGGGAAAGGAAAGATAATGAGTGGGGAATATCAGTAAGGGTGACAGATCACGAGAGATTCCTAACTCTGGGAAATGAACAAAGGGTAGTGGAAGGGGAGGAGGGTGGGGGGATGAGGTGACTGTGTGACTGTGGCATCGAGGGGGGCATTTGACAGGATGAGCACTGGGTGATATGCTATATGTTGGCAAATTGAACTCCCATAAAAAATAATTAAAATAAAAAAAATACTGGGTCTGACAGTCTTCTTATATGACAATGAAAAATTATAAAAGCTACCAGAGTTTTGGTATCTTTAGAATAACAATGATATTTTAAAATGGGTCACAGCTCATAGGCTCTTAGGTCACACTCATTTTTCCTCTGAAGTCCTCATCAGCTCAGTACACTTCACAATGCCCTCAAAGATTTTGTTATACTACATTCTCCTACTATGTAGTAAGGAGATCTACCAAGCCACTAGATGCACCATAATTTCTGTGTAAATTGATTTAAGGCCATTGCTTCAGCTTTAAGTAAATGTCAGAGACTGACAGAAATTTCCCTGTTAGATTTACCAAGTATGTATGGCCATATTAACTATGATAATCAGCACTTTTCCTTCTTTCTATAGTATCTGGAAAAAAAACACAACTTCAAGTATCTGGAGTCTGAACGTGTTAGCAGTCAAGACTTATGAAAGTTTTGCATATAATCATAAAAGTTCATCTTAGCCTTCACCTTTCCATTGTTCTAGTATAGCAATTAGTACTTCATTAGACTGTTTTGAGAATTAAATGATATATGCTTAAAACATTTTACACATTGCCTGTCATAAATGGCCAACAGTCATTATTAATACAGTAATATTTGACAATGCCTAATAGTAATAAAAAATGATTTTCAACAATGGTGTATTCACTTGGAATAAACTATTAAAAACATTAATATTAGAGCACCTATTATATTCTATCCATAGTACACAAAATTCCATGAGCATTACTACATTTTAAAGTTGAACAAAAGAGACACAAAAAGGTTAAGTAACTTATTCATAATCACACAAATGATCAGTAGTAGAATCAGGATTTGAATCCAAGAAGGTGGACAGCAGAGCCCATGCTGTTTATCAATAATGTACTATAGTGTAAGTACTTTAGGTTTATGAGTCATATGGTCTTTGTTACAATTATTCAACATTATTTGCAAAGTATAAACAGCCTTGTACATAAACAATTGGACATAGCTATTTTCCAATAAGACTTTATTTACAAAAACAGCACAGCTCATAAGCTGTAGTTTGGTGATATTCCCTATACAAAACAGTTCTCAAGGTTTTAGAATATCATTAATATTTTCCACAAAATAAAAAGGAGATAATTATTAAAGATCATTTTAAAATATTATTAAAATTATTATTTAAGATGAGATAATTATTCAAGAATTATTAAAATAATTGTTTTTAAAATTATTATTTTTAAATTTAATAATTTTAAAATTATTATTAAAAAGGAGATAATTATTAAGGAATTATTCAAGAATTCAAGATGACCCCAGAGTTGTATCCATAGTCTACCTGATATATATCAACTGGTCCATCTTTTTATTGATCCCAGGGATGCCAAAACATGAATTTTTGTAAAATTTTTTATTGGAGTTCAATTTGCCAACATATTGCATAACACCCAGTGCTCACCCCGCCAAGTGCCCCCCTCATTGCCCATCACCCAGTCACCCCAACCCCCCTCCATTTCCCCTTTCACTACCACTTGTTCATTTCCCAGAGTTAGGTATCTCTCATGTTTTGTCACCCTCACTGATATTTTCACTCATTTTCTCTCCTTTCCCTTTATTCTCCTTTCACTAATTTTTATATTCCCCAAATGGATGAGTTCTCAGCTATGATTTGTTCAAATACAGTTTCTGGACTTCTGTCCCTTTTGGCACCCTTGGGAACCCCAATTAAACGTAGATTTTTCCTTCTGAGGCTGTCATTTCTTTCCATTAACCTATCCTCATGATCTTTTAATGGTTTTTCTTTTTTTTCCTCAGTTTCCTTCTTTACCATCAGCTTGTATTCTGTGTCACTCACTTGTTCTTCTACCTCTTTAACTCTCGTTGTTAGGACCTCCAGTTTGGATTGCATCTCATTTAATTGATTTTTTAATTTCTGCCTGATTAGATCTAAATTTTGCAGTCATGAAGTCTCTTGAATCCTTTATGCTTTTTTCTAGAGCCACCAGTAGCATTATAATTGTGCTTCTGAATTGGCTTTCTGACATCAAATTGTAATCCAAATTTTGTAACTCTCTGGGATACAGTACTGTTTCTGATTCTTTCTTTTGTGGTGAGTTTCTCCTTCTAGTCATTTTGCTCAGTGCAGAGTGGCCAAAAACAAGTTGTACTTGATAGAAGTACAAACTCTTCTCACTGTAGCATTCCAGCTGTTCTCTCTTTAAATCTCAGACTGAATTCATAGGTTTGTCCGGATGATTTGAGAGTTATCTAGGTAAATTGGTGGGGACAGGTGACTTGGGGACCCTACTCTTCCGCCATCTTGCCCCGCCTCCCCCAAAACATGAATTGGAAAGATCTAGTGTATCTGCTATCTGAAAAACTGGAAGAAAACCAAAAACAATAAACCTAATAATTATAATATACATATTTAGAATACAATAAATTCCAAAGGGTAAGAAAGGTGATCTTGGTTGCCACCCCTCCAAGATTTGTTGTCAAAGTTGAATGAATCATTCAATTATATGATCAGCAAGAATAGAGGTCCCTTTTAGACTTTAGGAATTATCTTATGACTCTTAAAGAATCAGGTCTTGGAACTAAAATTCTCATATCAACTGTTCTGTCAAATCTATTTGTAGCTAAGTTTAAAGAAAAGTCTTAGTTAGAAAATAAAGAGAAAAAATAGTAAATCACACCCTTCAGGAATTAGAACTCTTAGTTGAGCTTTTAGGAGAGATTCTATAAATAAAAGAGAGATTTAGTCCAAACCAAACTCATGATAATTAAAAGGCTAACGAGAGAACTCTTATTGCTAAAGACACTAAATAGGGATCCCTGGGTGGCGCAGCGGTTTAGTGCCTGCCTTTGGCCCAGGGCGTGATCCTGGAGACCCAGGATCGAATCCCACATCGGGCTACTGGTGCATGGAGCCTGCTTCTCCCTCTGCCTGTGTCTCTGCTTCTCTCTCTCTCTCTCTGTGACTATCATAAATAAAAAATTAAAAAAATATATTTAAAAAAAAGACACTAAATAATGAAAACTATGGTACAGTGGAAAAATAACTATTCAGTTCTCACCAGTACAAATGGAGCAGTCCAAATTAAGAATAGTCAATACTAACTATTCTTAATTTTGACTCTGCCCCTACAATTACCTTCTGAAGGACTTGGTCTATTCTTTTTTAATGCTATCTTTCAACTCTGTATCTTAGAAAACAGACGTATTTTATTATAAATATAAGCTACGATGTCAACTGCAATTCTCACCAGTTTCTTGTTCTATCTTCCCCTGAGTCAAAAAATATGTTTTGACATATTGTTACATCCCTCAACATCTACCTGTCTCAACTGTCTTATTAGGATTTTTGGCATGATATGTTCTCAGTAATTCAGTGCTTTGGATGAAGGAAATATATATATATATATTTTGTGAAAATGGAATCCTCTAATCAGATATAATTCTGATGGCCTATTTTTAGATTTTCTTTAAGTGGGAAATTTAGTTAATTCCTCCTTATTGTCATCTTAAAATTATTGTCAGGATGTTTCACCACGTTCCAGATAGAACTTAGGGAAGTTCCAGAAAGCATGTGGGCTAGAAACTGTTAAATACTTGATGTACATTCAAGTGAAGGATCACTGAAGGTTGCCATTGACCCCTCTAGACTACTATATAAACTTCAATACCTTATCCATGAATAGATTATATATGTTAGTTTTCTATTTCTATGTAAAAAAAAATTTCTACAGCATAAAATAACACAACTTATTATTGCATATTTCTGTAAGTCAACAGTCCATATAACTTCACCTGACTCTTCTATTTAGAGCTTACAAGGTTAAAATCAAAGTGTTGGCCACACTGGGCTCTTATCTGGGGGTTCTAGGAAAGAATCTGTTTCTATGCTGATTCAGGTTATAGGTTGAATTCAGTTTCCTATGGCCTGAAGACAGAGATCCCTGTTTTCCCTCTGGCTGTCAGTGAAAGCTGCTCTCAAAGCTTGAGGTTGTCATGAGCCTTCTCCACCTTAGTAATGAAAAACCTTGTAGTACATCTTTCTTATGCTTCAAATGTCTGAGTTTCTCATCAGCTATTACCTGGAGGAAATGTTTTAACTTTTAAGGGTTGATGTGTTTGGATTAGCACATCCAAATGCTCTCTTTTTTGCCATATAATGTAACATAATGATAGTAATATTTCCTTATTTTCATCTAATTTGGATGAGGCTCTGCCTATGTTCAAAGGGGAGGTGTTACACAGGGTGAAAATAATAGTAAACCATTTTTAGAACTCTGCCTATTAGTATCCAAGAAGCCCTTGACTATAGAGCAGGAATTGGCAGTCCAAATCCACCCAAATGCCTGTTAAATAAAGTTTTATTGGAATACAACCATGCCCATATATTTATATATTGCTTAGGGCTGCTTTCACACTATAATGGCAGAATAGAGTAATTGCAAAAGAGGCCAGCTATATGCTCTGCAAAACCTAAAATATTTACTATCTTGCTCTTTATAGAAAAAGGTTGTCAACCCATGGCTCAGGATGTTTGAGAGGTTAATTTAGAGAGGTTAATTATCCATGTCTTATGTTTTGCTTGCTAAGAACACCACCACTACTAATAGCCTAGGATATTGCTTTGGTCAGTATCTTCAGGCCATTAACTGAATTGTCATTCCTCATTCCCTTATCATTTAATATCCAGTATTATTCTCTTTGCCTCTCCATCTAATGCTGTTTATTTCACTGTAGTTGACTTAAGCTCAGCCTTCTTTAGAAACACTTTCCAGCCTGATAGCCAGTATATTTGTATTCATGTTGGAAAGTCAACAATCATGTCCCACGGTTTCACTGAAGCTACCACAAGTTTCTTACAAATGTTAAGCCAATATATAAAGAATAAGTCCAGAATTACCCAGTATTGGTGTTTTACTCTTTTACTCAATAGCTGAATGTGATGACTCCCTATTTATACTATGAAACCTGGCACAAAAGGGTTTTAGAAAGTGCTACCAGGCTTACAGTATAGCATGAAAAATGTCACACAGATAGATAATATTTTACTCATGTTTGACAAACTTGAAATTATCACAGAAACAGACAAAGAGTTTGGTATTAATTTGTATTAATGAAATAGATTGACCAATCAAAAAGACTATTAGAATATAGCCTTTTGCCCCTGTGTACCTGTGATGAATGATTTTAAAGAGGCCTGATTTGGGTTTTTTTTGTTTTTTGTTTTTTGTTTTTAAGAGGCCTGATTTGTAATCAAGTTCTCTATGCTATGGTTAAAAGAGAATCAACCAGACATACTATAAAAAACAAAACAAAACAAAACAAAAAACAGACATACTATGTCCCAGGAACTATAGACTTATACCTCTAGAGGTAGCCATTAAAAAAAAAAGTCAAGTTGGAGTACACAAAAGCAGTAATAGATGATATTCTAGCCTATAGATATGGTGACTGGACAATCCTAAGGAAGTATCTCTGTTTTTATATGCTTTGAGATTTATCCTGGATCTTTAACACCATCAAAATGATCTGGGAACTTAATGCAAAAATTAGAAAGTACTGTTGAAAAAAACTTACCTTACAAAAGGTGTTGGAAAATTTTCTGGCAAGGAACAGGATCACTCCATTCAGCTAAATCTTGGAACTCTTAATATGGATAAAAGGACTTATATAATGACTACCAATAATTATTTCCTTTACTTATCTAGCCATCCTCTTAAGGCAATACCCAGAGTCTTATATATGGTTGTTTATTTGCTTAATTGACAGATTTTACAGAAAATAATCTTGTAATTTAAGGTATCCAAATAATACTTCATAACCCAGATAGAGACTACTGATACTGTGGTTTGACAAGGTGTCTGAATAATGCAGGCCTGGACATAGCCAAGGAAGAGACTTCCTTTTGGTAAAAAGGAAGAACTGTAAAAGGTTTCTATTTCTGCAATGCCTCAGTGACTTGCGGTTGCTTTCTTCAGCCATTGCATGTCAAAGAATCACAATCTTGAGCCAAAATTATTTATCTTTCTTCCTGAAACTGAAACAGCAGAATGTACTTTCCCATATTTGCTTACTCCTCAGCCACATATTTCTGCAAACTGAGAATGCTTAATTTAATTTTATTTTTTTGAGAATGCTTAATTTTAGCAGAACATATGTCTCACATCCCTCATCATTTACTGTTTTTATACCCTTTTATTGAAACCAACATATGAAATCTCTATCAATTTCCACAAGCAGGGCAACCTCACTTGATGATCATATTTAGGATTCTAGAAACTTCTCGTGGGCCCCTTCTCTCTATATCTTAAAATTCCTGAAACCACTGTACAAATATTAGCCCTTCTGTGAAGTGTTTTCTCACACAGTATGAGGTCATCAACTCTATCATCACACTTAACGTACTATATTTTATATGCTGCTTCCATGTTTCTTTTGTAGGTTGTGGGCTTCTCAAGGAAAGGGAGAATGTCTTTTTACTTATTTTTTAAGATTTTATTTATTTATTCATGAGAAACAGAGATAGAGAGGTAGAGACACAGAGGGAGAAGCAGGCTCCATGCAGGGAGCCCGACATGGGACTCAATCCCGGGTTTCCAGGATCATGCCCTGGGCGGAAGGCAGCGCTAAACTGCTCAGCCACCCAGACTTCCTGGGAGAATGTTTTAATTTTTATTTCCCTAATACCTAATACAGTGGCTGATAAAGTGGTTACAAGAATGGGTTTTTGAGTCAGTCTGATTTATATGACAGTTCTGTCTCCAAATACATAATCTATAAAACCTCGAACAATTCCTTAAACTTTTTAATGTCAGTTTTACTACCTGTAAAAGAGGGAAGATAATTAAACCAACCTAAGTAATGTCATTGAGATTAAAATAATTGATGCATATAAAGCAATTAGCACAGTTTCCTGGCATGTAGCAAATCCTCAATGTATGTTAGCTATTATAATATTTTTTTAAATCATGAATTACAAAGTCTAGCAAATTTTCTACAGCCTATTCCAAAATTAATTTGTGTTCAAACTGTATCATTTTTTGTGTTGCCTGGCTTAATCGTATGTGGATGCATAAAATTTTGCCAGCCCATATGTTGAATATTTCTTTGTGATGCATGGGTAGTAGTATCAACATTTCTGAATTTTAGAGATACATACTGAAACTGTAGAACTGTAGTCCTGCAATGTAAAAGTTAAACTGCAATGCAACATCATGCACCAGAGTTTTAGGAGATTTAAATATGGTTCCATGCATATGTACTTTCTATTTTGATTCTGTAGAGTCTTATCTTTTTCACTCTGCCCTTTTGATCTGGCCATTCCAAATGGTAGGTATTCTTTCTCTCTCATTTTATATTCCAGTGAGAAATTATGCTGTTGGATTTAATTTATATTTTTGTAAGCATAAAAATGTTTATAATATAAAACTGCTTACACGAACATTGTACTTATTTGTTGAAAAGTGGGATAAGATTCATCTCCTAGTGTTTTCTGACTTCTCTCTGCAAAGAAGACTATCTGCATATGTGAGTAGCAGAATTTAGAGTTAACTCAGTATGTTACACATCAATGAAGATAAACATTAAAATATAAGATCTACTTTCAAAGTCTGTAGGTTCTATGGCTTGCCTCTCCTGTGGTAGTTAAAGGTGAAAATTATCAGGTGTCACTAGTATAATATCTGTAATTGATCATTTCTTTGACCATTTCAATTCTGTTGGCATATGGAGAACAATTGCTATTTCATTTTTGAGTCCTCTTGGCAAAAGATTTTAGTCTTGCATATGTGTTAAGCATATTAAAGGCTCATAGATATATATCTAAGATAATATGAAGACAAGGTGAAATATAAAACTTGGCACTGTGACCCCAAGTTCTTAAGTGCTTATGATATAAGGGCATTTATACAGTTTGGGTTAATGATCTGTTATAGATCATTGTTGGTCATTACAATTCTAAAGTGAAAAATGTGCTGCAGTTTAAAATATTTGTGAATCTTTGAATCTCATTTGTAATTCTCCTATTTGTTATATAGAATTTCAATATATATTTATGATCCATGCTGCTACAAATATGCTACAACATTGAAGTAGGATTCTTTGGATAAAGTTTTCTTTTTTTCCTCTTTAGTGAGAATTTTAAAACATTTATGAGGAATAATGCATATAATATACTATTTTAAGGGTCTACCAGCTGTTCTTCACACTGAATGTCTATAAATACATATTTTTTGGCCTGTTTTCAAACACTTTATTATATCTAGTAAAAATTAAGATAATTTGGGAAGTTGGTTTAAAGCAAAGAGAGCTAAACTGTTGTGGTATTGAGTTTAATATGTGACATTCAGTGATCTCTAAAATGTATTCTTATGACAATCTACATTAAATAAGTAAGAGTTATAAATACTAAAGTTATTTGCAGGTTGATGGCTGTGTTTCTTATTCATACCTTTTATACTATAGAGAGTTTTCAAAATGGTTTCACAGACCTCATATAATCCCCATGATGAGTGCAGAGCAGGGATACCTCTAGAATGTGGCTGAATTGGTACTAGGCCCCTCCATTCTCTCTCTCTCCACCAAGTCTTTTCACTCCTGTTCTTGTATTACTGGAACTACAGTCAGATGTAGTTAGTGTACTGTGTGCTAGGTCCTACCTTAAATCTTTTTTTTTATTAAATCTTTTTTTTTTAATTTTTATTTATTTATGATAGTCACAGAGAGAGAGAGAGAGGCAGAGACACAGGCAGAGGGAGAAGCAGGCTCCATGCAGGGAGCCCGACGTGGGATTCGATCCCGGGTCTCCAGGATCGCACCCTGGGCCAAAGGCAGGCACTAAACCGCTGCGCCACCCAGGGATCCCTGCTAGGTCCTACCTTAACATTAACTATACAGTCTATTTAAATATACATAATACATAATTATAAATAAAATATAAATATAATTTAGAAGGAGGTTTCCAATAAGTATAGAAATAAAGAGATAAATATAAATGGAGATCTTAAAATACAATTTTTTAAACCAGAGAAGTAACATTTAAATCTTATAGAATATGCACAGGATCTGTGTTCAGAAAATTATAAATCACTGATGAAAGAAATCAAAGATCAAAATAGAGATAGTCCATGTTTATGAATTAGAAGACTCAATATTACAATGATGTCAATTTTTTCTGATTTCATTTATAAATTCAATGTAATCCCTACAAAAATCCCAGAGAGCTATATATAGACATAAAATAAACTGTTTCTAAAGTTTATATAAAAATCAATAGACATAGAATAATCAACACTATACTAAAAAAAAAAAAGTTGTAAGAGTTACACTACCTGATTTCAAGACCTACCATATAAATCTATAGTAATCAAAGTAATGTGGCACTGTTGAGAGATTATGCAAATAAATTAATAAAACAAAATAGGAGAACCCAGAAATAGACTTACACACATATATTTAATGAAATTTGACAAAGGAGCAAAGACTACATAATAAAGCAAATACAGACATTGAAGAAAAGGAACTGAAACAATTGAATGTCAGATGAAAACAGAGTCTAGTCACAGATTTTATAATTTTTCCTCAAATTAACTTAAAATGAGCCATAGACCTAAATGTTAAATTCAAAACTATAAAACTTCTAAATGGAAACATAGAAAACCTACATGTGCTTGTGTTTATTGAAGAGGTTTTAGATGTAACACCATCACAGGATTCATTAAATAAAAAAATTTGTGTTTGTCTTTATTAAAGTCAAAATTTCCTCTCTGTGAAAGACACCATTAAGGGAATGAAAATGAAAGTGATAAACTGGAACAAAATATTTGCAAAACACCTATATGACAGAGGACTTCTTAAAACTCAACAATTAAAACAAAACAAAACAAAACAACCGATGATTAAATGATGGAAATAGGACCTGGACACCTCACTGCAGCAACTGATGGTTCCCTTGGTCATTTCAATTTACTTAGAATATGGAGAATGATTGTCATTGAAGTTTTTTGGTCTCCAGCACGAATATAGATGGCAAATATGTATAGGTAGAGATAATCATCTTAACCTTCATTAGAGAAATATAAATTAAAACAATCATATTACTATACACCTCCAAGAATGACTAAACTTCAAACATTGATAATACCAAGCTATTGAAATACAGAGCAACAGAAACTCTTCTTTATTGTTGGTGAAATTGCAAAATGGCACAGATACTCTGGAAGACAGTTTGGCAATTTCTTTTTTTTTTTTAAGATTTTTAAATTTTATTTATCCATGAGAGACACACACAAAGAGAGGCACAGACATAGGCAGAGGGAGAAGCAGGCTCCACACAGGGAGCCTGATGTGGGACTTGATCTCAGGAGTCCAGGATCACACCCTGAGCCAAAGGTACACGCTTAACTGCTGAGCCACCCAGGTGTCAGTTTGGCAATTTCTTAAAAAACCAAATATAATCTTACCATAGGACCCAACAATGCTCTCCCATGTATTTACTCAAATCAATTGAAAACATATATCCACACAAAAACCTATACACAGACATTTGCTGAAATTTTATTCATAATAGACCAAAAACCTGAATGGGATGTGCTTCAATAGGTGAAAAAATTGGGGTTCATCCATCAAAGGGCACTCCAGCAATAAAAAAGAAATGAATGATCAAGTCAGGCGAAGACATGAACTAACCTTAAATATATACTGCTAAATGAAAGAAGCCAGACTACAAAAGCCACGTACTTTGTTTCCAATTATAATATTTTGGAATATGTAAAACTACAAAGACAGTAAAACTACCTTAGTTATCAGGGGTTCAACAGTGACAAGTCATGCGTCTTCTTCTCAAAATTCATGAATCTGACCTAATCATGAGATATATATTACAAAAATTCCAGTTAAAAGACATTTTATAAGCTACTTGATCTTATTTGTCAAAACTGTCAAAATTGTCAAAAACAGGGAAAGTCTGAGAAATTCTCACAGCCAAGAAGAACCTAAGGGAGCATAATCCAGATGCCAAAGAGACACATTTTGTTGACATGGGGCATAGCACAAGTAACTCCATTTTGGACCAGTTTTCTTTTTACTGTTTAATCACTGAGAGGACAAAAGATGTAAGAACTGACTCCAGCTTTAAGAAGTTAGGGGTATGAGGACATAAAAGCAAGAGTAACTGAATAACTAAGTGGGTAGGGAGAAAAATGAAAGTATTCTAAAGAGGAGGAGATGATTAGCTGTGCCAAATGCTGTAAATAGATCAAGGAAGGGAAAAATTTGATAGCATTAATAATAGTAGAACTTAAATTAATTGCATCTTTTACGTTATACATTACAGTTTATAAGTCACTTCAAAATAATTTTCCTGATTTTATTTTGCAGTAATCCTGGGTTGTACACATTTTGAAGCTTTTTTTTTTTAAGTTGAGGAAACTGATAGAAAATTAAAATTACTTTCCAAACACCATTCTGTTCCAAAGTGGCATAGTCCAGGTTTAAACAAGACTACATGGTTTTATTTTTTTTAATTTATTTTTTATTTTTTATTTATGATAGTCACACAGAGAGAGAGAGAGAGAGGCAGAGACACAGGCAGAGGGAGAAGCAGGATCCATGCACCGGGAGCCCGACGTGGGACTCGATCCCGGGTCTCCAGAATTGCGTGCTGGGCCTAAAGCAGGCGCCAAACTGCTGTGCCACCCAGGGATCCCCGACTACATGGTTTTAAATCTAGGGAGATAATATCTTTTCTAATATGTTTTATGCAACATGATTAGTACTCAATAGATTGTTATTCTAATTTCCTTTTTTTCTTTTAAAGAATATTATTATTCTAGCTGTATCTATACCAAATAGTGATAAAACTCAAAATTATATCCATTACTAATCAATTTTTATTTAACAGTCAGTAGGCTTGCTCAAGGGAAACAAAGCTTAAGTAAGATATAATCCAATCTTTTGAAGAGATTACATTAAAACAGGAGAAACATACAAGCATTCATAATACAGTGTACTAAGGATTATAATAGGGATAATTGGAAAGGACTACGGGAACACCAAGAAGAAATAATTAGCTTGAGTGGTTGTGTTGAAGTGGCACATTGTAGGAGAATGTCATGATGATTGAAAACATAAGGATAAATATGATGTTTTTCTCACTTTCAGCACACTGGGTTGTTCAAGCCTTGAGGTAGTTAACATATCCATCAAAGGCTTTACCTCAGCACCAGACATACCAAGGTCAAGACAACAAGGAAACCACACATCCGAGCAACCATCAGCATTGATGGATGACTTAATTATTTTGGTCTCCTGATTAATGAATAGTGTAGCTATTTCCAGGAGATATTTTACAGTTTCCAAGTTGAAATGACTTAGTTAAGTGGATATTGTAACCATGATTTGATAAGATAAAAACATTTCATACACTACAGAGCTTCAATGGTTTGCCCTTAGTAGGCTGTACTATGGGCTTGACAATGTACTAGTGACATGCCACTAGTACAGCCCACTTATAAATGGATGTCACTGGTATCCATGTGGATAGGCTCAAAGAAAGACATATTTGTCATTCACTACAGCAGATATTTTGTCAGATAAAACAATGGAAAGTTCAGTAGAGAGGATTGGCTAATTGAATGCCTTGTTTAAAACACACACACACACACACACACACACACACACAACTGTAGTTAAACAAAGGAAAATAAAGAAACACTTCTGTTGGGACTGGGGAATCTAAAAATAACAAATTCTGATTAACTTTCAATAAAAGAACAAACACATTGTCTAGAAATTGAGAAATACTGTGCAATGACTCAGGAAGTAGTAGATATATGGTATATCTAGGAGAGAGTTTTATGTTTAATTTCAATCATAACATTGAAAATACTCACACAGTTGTAATAACTATCCCTAGGGCTTTTTTGTTTTTTTCTTAGTCTTTTTAGATATAAGATGGATGAAAACAGGGCTGTGAAATTTCCAAATAAGTACATTTCAAGTATTCAAGACTTAGAAATATTATTTTTTTGATAAGCTTGTAAATGTTTATGATGGACATTATGAAATTATATGGTCAATGAATTTAGAAAAGCTCACATGTCCAAAATATACTTAACCCCAAACAAACCTCCTGTCATATACATTGTAAGCCCTCGTGAATTTGGAAATCTTCCTGCAGGTGGATCCTGGCCATGAGCCTAGATATCAGCATCTAGACTGGAGCTCATTAAGTTAGCTTCAGCTTCACACTGGTTCCCTTATTTACATGTCAGTTTTTTACCTTACCACAAATCCTAATTGAATTCTATAAATATAATTTATTTTGTAATGATCTTAATCCTGTAGGCAAACTGGTAAAGTACAGATCTTAGTTCAGACAGTTATTAGCTATGATTTTCAGTACCATACTTAAGCCTCTGAGCTTGTTTGCTTTTGTTACTGAAATATATTTGACATGTAACACTAAAAATTTAAGGTGTACACCATGTTAATTTGATACATTTATATATTGTAATATTGCCATCATACTGAAAATTAGTACCACCATCATGTTACATAATTATTTCTTTGTAATAGAATAAATTAAGCTCTAGTCTCCTAGCAAATTTCATAATTATAATACAATATTATTGTCTGTCTTCATTATACCATATATTGGATAGGTAGGACTTAATTACTACTCATAGCAAGTTTGTACCCTTGTACAATGTCTATATTATCCTCCCACTTCCCATCCCATGGTAACCATCATTTTACTTTGATTTTATGAGGTTAGCTTTTTTAGCTTCCACATATAAGTGATATCATTTAGTATTTGTTTTTCTTTGTCTGATTTACATCACTTATAATGTGCTGAAGATCCATTGATGCCACATATGGTAGGATGTCTTTTTTTCTCCTGAATGATTATACCACATCTTCTTTAAAAAAAAAAAAAAAAAAAAAAAAAAAAAGAAGGAAAGGTTTTAAATTTATTTATTTGACAGAGAGAGAGAGTGCAAGCAGGGGGAGCAGCTGAGGGAAAGAGAGAAGCAGGCTCCCTGCTGAGCAGAGAGCCAGATACAGATCTCAACCCCCTGCTAAGGAAAGACCTACTGAGATACAGGTCTCAATCTCAGTGCCAGCTGAGCCACTTGGCACCCCTATAGCACATTTTCTTTTCCATTTATTCATTGATGAGAGGTTAAGTTACTTTCTTATCTTTACTATTGTGAATAATGTTGCAATGAACTTGGGAATGCATGTTTCTCTTTGATATCCTGTTTTCATTTTTTGTTATCCAGAATTGCTGGATATATATGTGGTAGATCCATTTCTTAAATTTTTTTGAGAAGCCTCCATATTGTATTCTATGTTGGCTGAACTAATTTACATTTCTAACAATGATATACAAGGATTTACTCTTCTCCATGTCCTTACCAACATTTGTTATCTTGTCTTTTTGATGATAGACATTCTAATAGGTGTGAGGTGATAGCTCATTGTGGTTTAGATTTTCATTCCAAATGATGATGTTGTGATGTTGAACATCTTTTCATATACCTATCTGCTATTTGGATGTCTTATTAGGAAAATGTGTATTTAGTTCCTCTGCCTATTTTTTAATTAAATTTTTTGTTATTGAGCTGTGCGATTTTTTTAAAATGTATTTTAGTTTGCTAATTCACTATATGGTTTGCAAAATTTTGTTCTCATTCAGTACATTACCTTTTTATTTTGTTGATTATTTCTTTTGCTATGTAGTAGCTTGTAAGTTTGATATAGTCCCACTTGTTAATTTCTGCTTTTGTTGTTTGAGCTTCTGGTGTCATATCCAAAAACTCATTGCTAAAAAAAATGTCAAGAAGTTTCTTTTCTATGTTTACTTTTAAGAATATTATGATATCTGGTCTTATGTTTAAGTCTGATCCATTTTGACATAACTTTTGTGAATGGTGTAAGGTAATAGTCCAATTACATTGTTCTACAAGTGTATTTTCAGGTTTTTCACACCTTTTATTAAAGAGACTAACCTTTCCTCACTGGGTGTTCTTGGCTTACTTGTCAATTTTTAGCTGGCATTATATGCAGAAGGTTAATTTTGGGCTCTCCAATTTGTTTTATTGGTATATGTGTCTGTTTTTATGTCAATCCTGTGCTGTGTTCATTATAGCTTTCTTGTTTAGTTAAAATCAGGAAGTGTGATACCTCTGGCTTTGCTCTTGTTTCTCAGGATTGCTTTGGTTATTTGGGTCTTTCATGACTCCACACACATTTTAGGATTTTTTAAAAATTACTTTGAAAATGGTTTTGGAGTTTTGATAGAACTTTGACTTTTATTGAATCTATAGGTGACTTTGTGAAATATGGACATTTCGCCAGTATTAATTCTTCTGACTCCTAAACACAAAATGTTTTTCCATTTGTGTTGTCTTGATTTCTTTCAACAAAGTCATATAGTTTTTTATTGTACAGATCTTTCACTTGTTTGGTTGCATTTATTCCTAAATATTTTGTTGTTTTTGATGCTATTTGAATAGGATAGCTTTCTTTTTTTTTCAGATGTTTTATTATTAGTGCATAGAAATGTAACTGATTGTTGTATGTTGATTTTATATCCTGCAACTTTATTGAATTCATTGATTAGTGTTTTGGTTGAGTCTGTGAAATTTTCTGCATACAAAATCACATCATCTGCTAATACCAATTTAAATTTTTCCTTTCTGATTTGGATGCTTTTTGTTTCTTTGTCTTTTCTAATTGCTTTACCTAGGACCTCCAGTACTACATTGAAGAAGAAAGGTGAGGATGGGCATATTTGTCTTGTTCTTGATTAGAAGAAAAGCTTTCAATGTTTCAGTATTGACTATATTGTTAGCTGTGGATTTGTCATTATGTTGTCAACATATTATGTTGAAGTATGTTCCTTTTATGCATGATATGTTGTAAGTTTTTTTATCAGAAATATATGTTGTAATTTTTCAAATCCTTTCTTGTATCTATTGAAATATCATGTGATTGTTATCTTTGTTCTAATGTATGATGTTTATTGATTTTTTTAAAAAAAATTTTATTTATTTATTCATGAGAGACAGAGAGAGAGAGAGAGAGAGAGGCAGAGACACAGGCAGAGGGAGAAGGAGGCTCCATGCAGGGAGCCCAACGTGGGACTTGATCACCAGGACTTCAGGATCACACCCTGGGCCAAAGGCAGGCGCTAAACCTCTGAGCTACCCAGACGACCTGACTGACATTCATTGATTTGTGGTTGTCGGACCATCCTTGCATCCTAGTGGTAAATCCCACTTGGTCATGGTGTAGTATAATCCTTTTAATGTTTTCTTGAATTTGGTTTGCTAATATTCCACTAAGAATTTTTTATGTATATTCATCTAAAATATTGGTCTAGTAGCCCTGGTGGCTCAGGAGCTTAGCGCCACCTTTGACCCGGGTTGTGATCCTGGAGACTCGGGATCAAGTCCCACATTGGGCTCCTTGCACAGAGCCTGCTTCTCCCTCTGCCTGTGTCTCTGCCTCTCTCTAGCTCTGTGTCTCTCATGAATACATAGAGCCTTTAAAATATTGGTTTATACTTTTCTTCAGTGTCCTCACTTGTCTTTGACCACATAGAATTTGGCACTATTCTCTTCTATTCAAATTTTTTGAAAGTTTAAGGAGGATTGGTGCTATTTCTTCAAATGTTTGGTAGAATTCTCTAGTAAACTCTTTTCTGTGTTGGAATATTTTTTACTACTAATTCAATCTCTTTACTCATTAGTGGTCTGATTTTCTATTTGCTCTTTTTTTAAAAAATTTTATTTATTTATTCATAAGAAATGGAGAGAGAGAGGCAGAGACAGAAGCAGGCTCCTTGCAGAGAGCCCGACATGGGAATCGATCCAGGGTCTTCAGCATCATGCCCTGGGCTGAAGGCAGCACTGAGCCACTCTGGCTGCCCCTTTTTGCTCTTAATTTGATCTTGGTAAATTGTGTGTTTCTAAGGATTTATCCATTTAGGTCATCTAATGTGTGGCATATAATTGTTTAGAAGAGTCTATTTTGATCCTATAAATTTTATTTATCAGTTGTAATGTCTCCGCTTTTATTTCTAATTTTATTTGCATCTTTTTCCTCTTTTCATAGTTTGAATAAAGGTTGGTCATTTTTTTAAACCAGCTCTCAGTTTCAAAAATAATTTCTATTGTTTTACCAGTCTCAGTCTCAATATCACTTACTTCTTCTCTGAATTTCTTTCTTTCTTCTTTCTTTCTTTCTTTCTTTCTTTCTTTCTTTCTTCTTTCTTTCTTTCTTCTTTCTTTCTTTCTTTCTTCTTTCTTTCTCTTTCTTTCTTTCTTTTCTTTCTTTCTTTCTTTCTTTCTTTCTTTCTTTCTTCTTTCTTTCTTTCTCTTTCTTTCTTCTTTCTTTCTTTCTTTCTTTCTTTCTTTCTTTCTTTCTTTCCTTTCCTTTCTTCTTCCTTTCTTTCTTTCTTTCTTTCTTTCTTCCTTTCTTTCTTTCTTTCTTTCTTTCTTTCTTTCTTTCTTTCTTCTTTCTTTCTTTTCTTTCTTTCTTCTTCTTTCTTTCTTCTTTTTTTTATATTCATGAGAGAGAGAGAGAGGCAGAGACATAGGCAGAGGGAGAAGCAGGCTCCTCACAGGGAGCCGGGTGCAGGACTCAATCCCAGATCTCAGGATCACGACCTGGGCCAAAAGCAGGTACCCAACTGCTGAGCCACCCAGGTGTTCCTCTTCTCTGATCTTTATTATTCCCTTCTTTCTGCTATCTTTGGGCTTAATTTGTTCTTTTTCTAGTTCCTTGAGGTACAATGTTAGGTTGTTTGAGATCTAATTTCTTAATATATATTTATTACTGTAATTGTCTATCACTTCAGATCTGTTATTGTTTGCTTAATAACAGAGCATCTTAGATGCACCAAGGTTTGGGTGCATATATATTTGTGATATATATTCTTGATATATTGACCCCTTTTTCATTATATAATGACATTCTTTGTATCTTGGTAATGTTTTTAAAGTATATTTTGTCTGATACACATATGGCTAACTTCACTTTTTGGGGGAGAGGTTCCAAAAAAATAGAATGTTGTCTTCCATCCTTTCAATTTGAGCCTGTGTGTGACTTTTGAACTAAAATGAGTTTCTTATAGGCAGCATATAGTCAAGGCCTTTTTTTTTTTTTTAAGGCCTTTTTTTAATCCATCTATTCACTCTGTGTCTTTCTATTGGTGAGTCACTTCATTTGCATTTAGTGTGATTATTCATATGTAAGAACCTACTACTGCTATCTTATTGTTTGCTTTCTCATTGTTTTCTATACCCATTATGTTTTTTCCCTTCTCTTTTTGCCCTTTACAAATTGGTGGTTTTTCATGATGGTATGCTCTGTTTCTCCCCCACTCACCCACCCCTTTTTTTGTTTGTTTCATGAGTTTACTAGTTTTTTCCTTTACAGTTACCATGAGGCTTACATAAACCTCTCATAAATAAAATAGTCCATTTGATCCATTTTTATTCATCTATAAAGGCTCTACTCTTTCATTTCCATTTTTATTTTTGATGTTGTAATTTACATATATTTATGTTGTGTATTTGTTAACAAGTTATGGTAAATATAGTTACTTTCATTATTCTTAGTCTTTAATTTTTACACTATACGTAAGCAGTTACCACACCATTCTAATGTAATTGCAGTTTTCTACTTCTATTTTTTATTTTTACTAGTGTGTTGGATACTTTTTTTAAAAGTGTTTATTTATTTATTCATGAGAGACACAGAGAGACAAAGGCAGACACATAGGCAGAGGGAGTTGCAGGCTCCACACAGGGAGCCTAAAGTGGGACTTGATTCTGGGACTTCCGGATCACCCTGAAGGCAGGCCCAGAGAGCCCACAGAGGTGCCCCAATGTTGGATACTTTCATATGTTTTCATGTTGCTGATATGTATCTTTTCATTTCAGTGTAAAGAACTTTCATCATTTCTTATAAGGCAGGTCTAGTGATGGTGAACTCCCTCAGCTTCTTTTATCTGGGAATACCTTTATTTCTCCTTCTCTGAACACTCACTTTGCCAGATGAAATATTATTGGCTGGCAGTTTTTATCTTTCTACATTTAGAATATGTCATTTGACTCTCCTGGCCTATAGAATTTTTTGCTGAGAAAATTTTTGCTGATAGCCTAATGGGGATTTCTTTGTAAGTTATTTTCCTTTTCTTTTCTTTTCTTTTCTTTTCTTTTCTTTTCTTTTCTTTTTTTCTTTTCTTCTTTTCTTTCTTTTCTTTTCTTTCTTTCTTTTCTTTTCTTTTCTTTTTTTCTTTTCTTTTCTTTCTTTCTTTTTTTTTTGGTTATCTTTAAGATGATTTCTTTATCAATGATTTTTTGACAGTTTTATTGTAATATATCTGGGAAAATGTCTTTTTGCATTGAGATGACAGGATATTCTATTAGCTTCATGGACTTATATAATGCCAAGTCTTTTTCTAGGTTTGGGAAGTTATCAGCTATTATAAATTTAAATAAACACTCTGCTTCTCATTATAAATTTAAATAAGCTCTGCTTCTTTTCTCTCTCTTCTTTTTCTAGAACACTGATTATTCTAATATTTCTGAGCAAATCCAAAGTTCTTACAGTTTCTTTTTTAAAATATCTTCGTTTTTCTCCTTTTTAAGCAGAATACATCTATTTTCCTATCCTCCAAGTTCCTTATTGTTTCTTCTATCAAGTCTGCCTTTTATTGATGCTTTCTATTACATTCTTCATCTCCTTTATCAAATTCCTTACCTCTAGAATTTTTGTTTGGTTCTTTGAAAGAATTTCAATCACTTTGGTAAAGAACTCCTTCTGTTCATCAATTTATTCCTGATTTCATTAAATTTTTTTGAGATTTCTTATAGCTCATGGAATGTCTTCATTATAGCTATTTTGAATCTTTATCGATGAGATTGTAATATTCCATGCTTTTGCATTTGATTGCTGGAGCATTATCATTTTCTTTTTGTGATTCCATATTGATTTTTCACTGTGTTTATAGGTATGTTCTTCTGCTTTTGCACTTGAAGTAGCAGATATGCCCTTAACTAAGCTTTTATATTTTATTTGGTTCTTACAATTGAACCATGGTCCAGAAAGCTTTTAGGTCCTTTTCTGCAAAGTGCAGAAACACTTTTGTTTGGTTACAGATGTCTAATTTGTTTACAAAAAGGGGAAAAAAAGGACATGGACTTACTGTTCCATGGTACTGATATCACCCTTTGAGCTACTTTTTTTTTTTTTTTAAAGATTTTATTTATTTTTTCATGAGAGACACATAGAGAGAGAGGCAGAGATACAGGCAGAGGGAGAAGCAGGCAGAGGGAAAAGCCGGCTTCATGCAGGAAGCTCGATGTGGGACTCGATCCTGGGACCCCGGGATCACACCCTGAGCCAAAGGCAGACACTCAACCATTGAGCCACCCAGGTGTCCCTCTTTAAGCCCCTTTTTAAATCTTTAAAATGACTAGGGATCCCTGGGTGGCGCAGCGGTTTAGCGCCTGCCTTTGGCCCAGGGTGCGATCCTGGAGAACCAGGATCGAATCCCACGTCAGGCTCCCTGCATGGAGCCTGCTTCTCCCTCTGCCTGAGTCTCTGCCTCTCTCTCTCTCTCTCTCTGTGTGACTATCATAAATAAATAAAATTTAAAAAAAATAAAATGGGACTAAAAGTGCTACCTTTCAGACTTCTTGAAAAAATAAAATAAAATAAAATAATAATAATTATTGCATGCAAACAATTTAGCTGTGTGATTTGTATATAACTTTCAATAGCTATTTTTGTTATTTGCTTCTGTTATCTCGAGTCTCAATCTTATTTCATTCAAGTTTATGTTCTCTTCTTCACTACCTACTACTTTTTACTATTCTCTGGGATTGTGGTTTAAGAATTTAATCATAGTTTCAAGAACTATATATTTGATAAAGGTTACAAACTCCCACTATAAAGTGAATAAGTTCTAGAGATCTCATATTCAGCATGTGGACTGTAGTTATCAACACTGTCTTATATACCTAAAAATTGCACATGACACCTGCATCATGGCTACGTAAGACATTCCTCATTTTTACCCCACCCAACAAATAAATTCAGCATCCAGCCATGAATAAAAGTGCCTTTGTGGGAACTGAGAAGTTCAATACCATATGCCAGGGGACACAGGCAGAGAATGTGTATCAGTAATAGGTAAACAGATATTGATACCAGCTGTGGAAACTGCTATAGTCTGTGAACATGTTCCAGCTCCTTTTTGGCTATGGTCTGGAAATACCTGGAGGATATGGACTTAAACAGTTACCAATGGACAAGCCTTTGTCAAAGTCCAGATTTCTAGAGAAGTTCTAGTTTACACTAGAACTGTGTGTGCATGTGTGTGTGTGTGTGTGTGTGTAAAAACATATGTAAAATTTGACTTTGCCTGCATTACCTTTTCCCTAAGGCAGCACAGTTTAGAGATAAGCAAGACTTTCTGGGCCTTTGATTTCTCCTGCAGGGGAAAAGGAGAGTGAGTTGGGTATATATCTGGTATCCTCATCTGTACTGAATACTGCCAAAGAGACTAATTTCTACACTACTAAGTTGAAAGCTTCTTGACTGGGGGGGAAGGAATAGGAAGAATAGCAGATAAGATTCTCAAAGGATATTAAAGGGGATGGTTCTTGAGAGCTGCATTGTAGATTCTAATATGAAGCATGACAATAAATCTCTGAAAGCCTCACAACTGGATCCCAGAAGTGGCCTATGGGCCCACCCAATGCATTTTGTACCACATCCACATCTCCCTATACTATGAACTGACTCAGATTCCCAGACAGAAGATAAATAAGTTCTGGGGATCTAATGCATAGCATGGTGACTATAGTTAACAATATTGTATTATATACCTGAAAGTTGCTTAAAGAGTATATCTTACATGTTCTTACCACAAAAAAGAAATGGTAAATATGTGAAGGGGATGTTAGCTAATGCTATGGTGGTAATCGTTTTGCAATATGTATGTATCAAATCAACACATCGTATGTCATAAACTTAAATGATAGTATATGTAAATTATACTAAAAAAGTTGGAAAAGTGAAGTGGCTAAAAGAATAGATCTTAAATGATCTCAACACACAAAATTATGTGAGATAACAGATGTGTTAACTAACCTTATTGTGGTAATCATTTTGCAACACATGTATGTATCAAATCCTCATTTTGTTCACCTTTAGCTTCCTTCATGTTATTCAATTATATCTCAATGAAGCTGGAAAAAATATACATTTGAAAATAAATCTCATTAAGCAGATATAATCATTATGAAAAAATCTGAAACATGTTTTTGAAGAACTTTTCTAATGCAATTAAATAAATAAAAATACAAACTATAAATGTTATTAAAATGAGATAAAACTATATTTAACATTTTAATGTATTTTTTCTCTTTTTAGTTAATAAATATAGATTCCTCCTCATTATTCTAAATCTCTTCATAGCATCCCTTTGTAGAGACAGGTCATTATTCATTTAACTAGTTCTCTATTTTTGATTATTTAAATAGTTACCTGTAGTGGAAATCATAAACAATTCTTCAGTGGACATCTGATCTCTATCATGTACTTTTGCTTATTAATTTCTTAGGATGAATTTCTAAATGTTAAATTTCTGAAAGTTTGTAGAGTCTGTGATACATGTTGCCAAAGATGGATGAAAGTGCCTCTTTCTCAAGGTGCTTGCCAACACTAGGTATTATTCGTTTAATCTTTATCTCAGGAAAGGTGCTGATATCTAATTTTGTTTTTATTTTCATTCCCTTAAGTACTAGTGCAATTTAATGTTTGTTGGGCTTTCATCTTCCTTTGTTTAGAAATCCCTAAGGATGACTCTTTAAATACTAAGATTTATTATTTTATCATTGTAAAGGTGGAAAGATTGATCGACACCAATCTTACTGAAGTAATATCACAATGTTGGCAGAACTCCCTTCCTTTCTGGATGCTCTAACAGAGAATCCATTTCCACTATTCCCAGCTTCTAAAGCCTGCCTGCATTCCTTTTCATGTGGCCTTCTCTATCTATCTTTAAAACCAGAAACAATGACTCAAGTCTTCCTGTGGCACCTCTCTCACACACTCTTTGCCTCCCTGTTTTACTTTTAAAGTTTTTTTTAATCGAGCTTTTAATTTTAATTCTGGTATAGTTAACACAGTACTATATTAGTTTCAGATATATGACGTAATGATCCAACAGCTCTACGCATTACTTAGTGCTCATCATGGTAAGTGTACTCTTTAATTCTCATCACCAATTTCACCCAACCCTTCTGTTAACCATCAGTTTGTTTTGTTCAGTTAAGAGTCTATTTCTTGGTTTGTCTCTCTCTTTTTAAAATTTTCCTTTGCTCATCTGTTTCTTAAATTCCACATCTGAGTGAAATCATATGATATTTGTCTTTTCTGACTTATTTCACATAGCATCATATACTGTAGTTCCATCTATGTTGTCGCAAATGGCAAGATTCCATTCCTTTTAATAGCTGAAAAATATCCCACCATACATATATACACACCATATTTTCTTTATCCATTCATCTATTGATGGGGACACTTCAGCTGCTTCCATAATTTGGCTATAGTAAATATTGCTGCTATAACATAGGAATGCAATTATCACTTGGGATTAGTGTTTTCTATTTTGAGGGTAAATACCCAATAGTGTGGTTACTGGATCATAGGGTAGTTCTACTTTTGACTTTTTGAGGAACTTCCATACTGTTATCCACAGTGGCTGCACCACTTTACTTTCCCACCAACAGTGCAAGAGGGTTCCTTTTACTTCCATTTCCTCACCAGCACTTGCTATTTCTTGTGTTTTTGAGTTTAGTAATTCTGTTAGGTGTGAGGTGGTATCTCATTGTAGTTTTGACCTGCATTCCTGTAATGATGAGTGATTTTGAGCATCTTTTCATGTCTGTTGGCCATCTGTGCGTCTTCTTTGGAGAAACGTCTGTTCATATCTTCTGCCCATTTTTTAAATTGGATGATTTGTTTTGGGAGGGATTGAAATTTCACTATTTGCAGATAATGTGATACTATGTATAGAAATCCCTAAAGACTACAAAAAAACCCTACTAGAACTGATAAATGAATTTAGTAAAGTCATAGGATACAAAAATCAGTGTATAGAAATCTGTTTATAGATTAATGATTAATTATGAATAAATTGAAAAATTGAGATAATCCCATTTGCAATTGCACCAAAAATAATAAAATACATAGGAATATACCTAACCAAAGAAGTGAAAGACCTGTACTCTGAAAACTATAAAACATTGATGAAAGAAATTGAAGACTACACGAAGAGATGGAAAGACACTGGGTTAAAAGAACAAATATTGTTAAAAATGCTTATACTACAAAGCAATCTACAGATTTAAGGTAATCCTTATTAAAATACCAAGAGCACTTTTATAGAACTAGAACAATCCTAAAATTTGTATGGAACCACAAAAGACCCCAAATAGCCAAAATAATCTTGAAAGAAAAACAAAACTGGAAGTATCACAATTCCAGACTTTGAGTCTTATTACAAGCTGTAGTAATCAAAAGAGTGTGGTATTAGCACAAAAGCAGACACATAGATCAATAGAACAGAATAGAAAATCCAGAAATAAACCCACAATAATATGGTCAATTAATTGTCAACAAAGGAGGAAAGAATATATAATTGGGGGAAAAAACAGTCTCTTCAACAGATGGTGTTGGGAAAAATGGATAGCTATATGCAAAAGAATGAAACTTGTTCCGCTTTTTAGAACTCATATAATTAGGTTGGGCCCACCTAATTCAGGATGATTTTCCCATCTCAAGGATATATCCTTAATTACATCTGAAAAATTCCTTTCTCCATGTAATGCAACATATTTACAGGTTCTAGGGTTATGGCATGAACATCTTTGGGGAACTATTATCCTGCCTATCACAACCCCTTTTTATTTTAATAGATATCTCATTTTATATCAATAAAACTTTATATCAGTATATTTATCACTCTCCTCTCTCTCTACCACCGATCAAAAATCACTGCTATATCTGCACAGACATCAGAGCACAGAGTCTAAGCATGAAGACATGTAGCCAAATATCCAGACTCAACTCCAGCTTCAATTTTTGTGAGTTTGGTGCATCAATGAGCATGATGACATATAGTTTAAAATGGAAATATCCTAGAACCTACATCCTATTTTTTGACAGTTAACTCATGCAAAATACTTGGTATGTCATAGGGTTTCAAATAATTTATGTCATAAAGAATATTTATACAACATGTAGAAACGTTCTTCTGTAATTAGTAAGATTGGTTGCTATTCTCAGTAATTGAAATATATCATTGAACAAAACATGGAAAAATACTGTCTCAGAGACTATATGCTAGTGATGAGTGTGGGCATGGGAGAGACAATAAATAACCTAACAGGAAAGTTATATAGTGTTATGGACTGAAATGTGTCTCCAAAATTTATATGTTGAAGTCCTAACCCCTGTACCTCATCTATCTAAATATAGTAACTGTATTTAGAGATAGGATCATCAAATTGAAATGAGATCATTAGTGTAGGCCCTATTCGAAATGGATGTTCTTATAAAAAAAAAGGTAATTTAGAGGCACTTACAGAGGGAAGACTAGATAAAGACACAGAGAAAAGATGGCCATCTATGAGCCATGGTGAGAGGCTTACCCTACATTCTTCAGAAGCAACCAAGCCTGCTGACAACTTAATCTTGGACTTCTAACCTCTGGAACTGTAGGACAATAAATTTCTGTTGTATAAGCCACACATCCTGTGGTATTTTATTATGGCTGCTCTAGCAAACTAATACATATATGTTAGAAATTGATAATTGCTATGGGAAAAAATAGAACCAGGTAAGGAAGTTGATGAGTATGTAGGAGTACACATTTTAGTTTAGAGAAGGAACCTTTGCCTGGTTATTGCTCCTGCTCACAAGTAGGGTAAAATGCCACCACAGAAGAATTCTACCAGTATGTCATCCCTTTGATTACTTTTTCCAAGTGGGTCCAGCCTGACCAATAAGGATTGCAGCTATTTCTGTATTTTTCTTATCTAATTTAGTAAATAGGTATCCACAATAGGCATTATATTGACAATTACAAGTTATGAATGGCTGTTTTTAATAAAAGTTTCCTAAAGTTTGGAATACAAGATAATTTCCCCTTAGAAACACTATTTCTGGCTAACCACTCCCTCAACAATCAGTACCACAATTGAGTACATTTGTTTTCCTAATTTTATATTAATCCCTGTGTACATCCTAATATGGCTAGTTGACTAATGGCAAATCACTACCCTGTAGTTAGGATACAATCTTTAGTTCTTTATTCCATATTTATCTATAATTATTTAGGGTGACAGCGTTGTGGTGAATACAGATGCAACTGAATCCCACCTTCTTTCTGTGTTAATTTATATCAGCTGTCTATCACAAGTATTATGCCAACAGTTTCCAATCTAAAATCTCTGGTTTTTCTTTGTTTGTAAGGTGACTGAAATACTAAATTTTCACTTGGAATCAAAACTGTAAATATCAGATTCTTAGGCTACTTTGAGAAAATAATTTTTACCCAAATGAAGCCTGAGATATACTGACAATATTAACTAGATCAAATATTCTGGAGCTTTGTGAGGATCAGTTGAAATCCTATGTGGAACAAACTTCATAAAAATGATTATTCATATGCATGCCCCGAGTTCAGTCCCTGGAAACCTGGACTATGTGCTATAGGACAGAGTTAATTTTCTCCTACCTACATAATTCTTGGAGTAATGCAAAATGGTAGAAATATTTAGTCAGAGGATATCTGAGTTGAATGAGATAAATTACCATAACAAAGTTTCAACTCCTTTTTTAATGGTTTCTGAGTGGTCACCTGTGATGGTGAATCTGTAGGGAATCCTAATATATAATCCAAACTTGGATTTTAAAAAGTCAGTGAAAATAGCTCCCTTTATTCTCAGGTAGCACATTGCATCTTTGAAGAGCTCTTCCCAACTCCGTTTTCTTTTGAGATTTGCATTTTTAGAACAAGTTTACATTTACAGAAAACTTGAGAATGTTTCCTTAATCCCCTACCCAGTTATTAACATTAACATTTTACATTAACATGATACACTTGTTAAATTAAACTGATACAGGGCAGCCCATGTGACTCAGCGGTTTAGCGCCGCCTTGAGCCCAGAGTGTGATCCTGGAGACCTGGAATCGAGTCCCACCTCAGGCTCCTTGTATGGAGCCTGCTACTCCCTCTGCCTGTGTCTCTGCCTCTTTCTCTCGTGTCTCTCATGAATAAATAAATAAAATCTTAAAAAAAAAATAAACTGATACAGATATATTTTATTAACTGAAGTTCATAATTTATTCAGATCTCCTTAATTTTTACCTCAAGTGTTCTTTTCTGCTCCATGATCTCACCTAGGATATCATGAGATAAACAGTTCATGTATATCCTTAGGCTTCTATTGGTTATGGCATTTTTTCAGATCTTCCTCATTTTTAATGACCTTGAGAATTTTGACAAGTATTAGCCAGGTATTTTACCGGAAGATAAGATTGGAATAATGAGTTATTGGAAAGAAGACCACAGAATGAAAGTGTTATTTTTATTACATTTTATCAAGGATAAAAAATGTCAATATGGTTTATGGTTGTTGATGTTGACCTTGATCACATACCTGGCTGAAGGTAGTGTTTGCCAGGTAAATGTGCACCATAACCATAAACCTTTTCATTTTTGGGTGTGTTTTTTTCTGTTGTTTTTTGTTGTTGTTGTTGTTTTGGCTTTTTTTGAAGGAGGTACTCTGCTCAATCCATACCTGAGGAGTGACTAGTCATGCTAACTTCATAGAAAGTGGATATCCATATAAATTATTTAGAACAATATGGGAAATTTGTCTCAGCCATTCAATAACATGTTCTATCATTGTACTCATGTATATCAGTATGGATCATGGGTGTTTATTTTATACTTTGGGCTATGACCCAGTGATCCTTTATTTATTGTTTAAATTGGTTGCTTAAATTGTTCCAGCTTTGGCCACAGGAGTTCTTTCAACAATGTGGTTTCTTTTATTCTTTTCTTCTCTTTTCTCCTTTTTTTCTTTTTCTTTCCTTTGCCCCCCCTTTTTTTTCTACCCTCCCTTTCTTAGCACTTTATTATGTTCTGGCCCTAGAGAAAGCTCTCCAGGCTCATCTTCTATGTATTCTACCCCAACGTGTGGATTAGCCATTTCTCCAAAGAGTCTTGATTCCTTTCATTGAGAATGGTATTGGAAACCAAGATTTTGAGACTAGATGCACTTTTTGTACCTGAACTGTCATTTCCTTTAGATGCTCTCAGCTGACAGCACATAAATATGTATTATAACACTTATACATATACATATTTCTAAATGTAACCATCTATCTATATTAATTAAGCTAAAAATGAGTTTGTATTATTTATGAAACTCTAATTCACTGCCATCTGGATTCCCTTGCTTATCTGTAAATTCTCATGCCAACAATGAAAAAGAAGTCTAGCTTCCAATATGCACCAAATCTTTAATTGTTCAATACCAGTATACATACAAAGCAGTATCGGAGTTTTAACTGGTGCCCTATGGGAACCAGTTTTATCAACTGGATGTTAGTACCTGTGCACAGATTCTTTTGTCTTTAGTCACACAGAATCCATTTTGTAAGGTTAGCACCATTTCCCCAATGACAATTTACTTCAGTGATATTATTTCATATATTTGCCATATTATTACATTCTTTTGTTATATTCTGCATTCTATCCTGTGATCTCTCAACTTCCTAAATTACATTTTTAAATTGTATACATTAAAGTACACTTTTGTGCTTTAAAGTTCTATGAGGTTTGACACATAGGTAATGTTATGTATCCATTATTATTATTTAATGCAGAATAGAATTATGGACAAACATTTCCTTCACTTTACCTATTCCTTCCTTCTACAGTTGGCCCCTGGCAACCATCAATCATTTTATTTTCTCTGTAGTTTACCTTTTCCAGAATATCCAATAATTGGAATTATACAGTGTGTAGCCTTTTACAATAGACTTCTTTCACTTAGCTCCACTCATTTAAGATTTATCCATATATTTGCCTGGTCAATAGTTCATTCTTGTTTATTGTTGAATAGTGTTTCATTCAAAGAATGAATCCCACTTTGTTCATCTACTAATCTGTTGAAGGATATCTTCATTACTTCCAGTTCTTGGCTGCTATGAATAAGGCTGCTGTAAACATCTGTGTACAGGTTTTTGTCTGGACCTAAATTTTCAAATCATTTGTGTAAATACCTGGGGGGCAATTGGTGGATTATATGGTATCACTATATTAAGCTTTGTAAGAGACCACCAAGTCCTCTTCCAAAGTGGCTGTATTATTTTTCATTCTCACCCACAATGAATGGCAGTTCCTATTTTTCTGCATTCTTGACAGAATTTACTATTGCTGGCTTTCTGAATTTTACACACTCTAATAAATACATAGATATATCTTAGTGATGTTTAAATTTATAATTCCCTCATGACCAATGATGCTGAGGATCTTTACATGTGATTATTGCTGTTTATATATATATATATATATATATATATATATATATATATATATATATATAAAAGATTTTTTTATTTATTCAGAGAGAGAGAGAGTCAGAGACACAGGCAGAGGAAGAAGCAGGCTCCATGTAGGAAGCCCCATATGGGACTCAATCCCAGGTCTCCAGGATCACACCTCGGGCTGCAGGCGGCGCTAAACCGCTGAGCCACCGGGGCTGCCCTGCTGTTTATATTCTTTGACAGCATGTCTGTTCAGATCTTTTCTTTCTTTCTTTCTTCTTTCTTTCTTTCTTTCTTTCTTTCTTTCTTTCTTTCTTTCTTTCTTTCTTTCTTCTTTCTTTCTTTCTTTTCCTTCCTTCCTTCCTTCCTTCCTTCCTTCCTTCCTTCCTTCCTTCCTTCCTGACAGTAGACATTTTTTGCTTCTTGTGCCTTTGGTATTATATTCTATTCAAGAAATTATTCTATATCTAGTGTCATGAAGCTTTTGGCCTATCTTTTCTTCTGAGAGTTTTAACTTTAGGTCTTACAATTAGGCCTTTGATCCATTTTGAGTTAATTTTTGCATGAGGTCTAAACTCGTTCTTTTGCGTGTAGATAGATATCCACTTTCCCTAGCACTATTTATTTAAATAATTGTATTTTGGGATCCCTGGGTGGCGCAGCGGTTTAGCGCCTGCCTTTGGCCCAGGGCGTGATCCTGGAGACCCGGGATCGAATCCCACGTCGGGCTCCCGGTGCATGGAGCCTGCTTCTCCCTCTGCCTGTGTCTCTGCCTCTCTCTCTCTCTCTCACTGTGTGCCTATCATAAATAATAAAAAAAAAAAATTAAATAATTGTATTTTCTCTCATTTAGTAGTCTTGGTGCCCTTATCAAAAAAATATTTGATAAAATATGTGAGCTCTCTGCTTTACTCCTTTGATCTATATGTCTTTATGCTAATACCACACAATTTTGATTATTGTAGTTTTGTTGTAAGTTTTGAAATCAGGATGTATGAGTATTTCATCTTTGTTCCTCTTTTTCAAGATTGTTTTGATTATTAGGAATCCTTTAAGATTCTAAATTAATTTTAGGATGGCCTTTTTAATTCCTGAAAAAAAGTGTCATTGCGATTTTGATAGCGATTACTCTGAATCTATAATTACAGATGTATATATTAGCAACGTTAAGTCTTCCAATCCAGGAACATGGGATATATAATCATTTGTGTAGGTCTTTTAAAATTTCCTTTAGCAATACTTTGTGATTTCTATCACACAAATCTTTCACTTCTGGTTAATTCCTCAGTGTGTTATTCTTTTTGATACCATTGTAAATATTTTTTTTCATAATTTTTTATTTTCAGATCATTTATATTTAGTGTCTGTAAATGTGGCTGATTTTGTGCACAAAATTAATTATTGCTGAAACATCAGTGTTTTCTACATATAAGATTATATCCTTTGTGAACAAAGGTTATTTTATTTCTTCCTTTGCAACTTGGATGCTTTCATTGCTTTTCCTTGCCTAATTATTCTGACTAGAACTTCAAGTAGTAAAAGTGGCATTTTTGTCTTGTTTCTGATCTTAGAGGAAAATCTTTGTCTTTACCACTGAGTGCAATGTTTGTTGTTTGGGATTTTCTTATATGGATTTTTATGTTAAGATAGTTTCCTTTAATCCTAGTTTTTGTTTGTTCTTATTTCTTAGTGTTTTTATCATGAAAAGCTTTTTAATTTTGTCAAATGCTTTTCCTATATCAAATGCAATTATATGTGTATTTTCCCTTTATTATGTTAATGTGACATTGCATTGATTGATTTTCATATGCAGAACCATCCTTGCATTCCAGGAATAACTGTTACTTGATCATGGTATATAATTCTTCTAATATGCTGCTAAATTCAGTTTGCTAGTATTCTTGAGAATTTTAACACCAATGTTCATGAGGGATATTGGTCTGTAGTTTTCTCATAGTATCTTTGTCTGGCTTTGGTATCAAGATAATGCTAACTCCATAGAATGAATTAAGACATGTTCCCATTGTTTTCTTTCTTTCTTTTTTTTCTTTTCCTTTCATTCTTTCTCTTTCTCTCTCTCTCTTTCTCTCTCTGTCTCTCTGTCTCTCTCTCTCTCACTCTCTCTTTTTTTTTTTTTTTTTGGCAAAGTTTGAAAAGGATTGGTATTAATTTCTCTTCAAATGTTTGGTAGAGTTCACCAGTGAAAGCCATCATGTCCAGCATTTTTCTCTGTCAGAATAAATCTGGTTACTGATTCAATCTTCTTACCAGTTATAGGTCTATTCAGATTTTTAAATTTCTTTATAATAAGTCTTGGTAGGTTTTCCACTTCTAGAAATTTGTTTATTTTATATAGGTTATCCAGTTTTTTGGTATACAATTATTTTTAGAACTGTCTTATAATCCTTTTATTTCTATAGAATTAGTAATGTCCTCATTTTCATTTCTGATTTTAATAATTTGAGACTTCTCTCTTTTTTTAGCTAATCAAGTAAATGTTAATTTTCTTTATCTTTTCAAGCACAGATTTTTGGTCCCATTGATTTTCTTCATTGTTTTTCAATTTATTATTTTATTTATCTCTGCTCTAATCTTTACTTTCTAGCTTTTGGTAGCTTTAGAATTAGTTTATTCTTTTTCTGGTACCTTAAATTGAGAAGTTAGGTTGTAAACATGAGATCTTTCTTGTTTTTTAATTTAAGTGTGTACATGTATAAATTTCCCTTTTTGCACTGCTTTTGCTTCACCCATCAATTTTGGTATGTTGTGTTTCTATATTTATTTCTTTCAAGACTTTTTAAATTTCATTTCTGGGTTCTTCTTTGACCCATTGGTTATTTCAGAGTGTGTTAATTTCTAGTAATTTGTGAATTTCTCAGGGTATTTTTTTTCTGTTATTGATTCTTTTTTTTAATATTTTATTTATTTATTCATGAGAGACACAGAGAGAGAGAGAGGCAGAGACACAGGCAGAGGGAGAAGCAGGTGCCATGCAAGGAGCCCAACATGGGACTCGATCCCGGGTCTCCAGAATCACGCCCTGGGCTGAAGGCTGCACTAAACTGCCAAGCCACCCGGGCTGCCCTCTGTTATTGATTCTAACAGTGTTCCACTGTGGCTGGAGAAGATCCTTTGTAAGATATCTATCTTAAAATATCTGTTGAGTCTTAATTGGTGGCTTAACACATGGTTTATCCTAGAAGATTCCTCATGTGCACTTGAGAATGTTTATGCTTTTGTGTGGGGTAAAGTGTTCTGTATAGATCTGTTAGATCAAACTGATTTATTATATTGTGTGAGTCTTCTATTTCCGTACTTATGTCATGCTGTATCCATTATTAAGAGTGGGGTACTGAAGTTTCCAACTATTATTGTAGAAATGCCTATTTTTCCCCTCAATTCTATCAATTTTTACTTCATTTTTTTTCAAACTGCTCCATTCCCATGGTGAGGCTTGACTTATGACCTAGAGATAAAGGGGCGCATGCTGTACCAGCTGATCTAGCCAGGCACCTTTTTATATCATATTTTTATGGTCTTTCATCATATGTGTAAATGATTATGGTTATTTATGGTTATTACATAATTTTGCTATGTTAAACTTTTTATAAATACATAATGTCTTTTTCTATTGTAACCTATTCTGATTTAAAGTCTGTTTTGTTCATGATTGTACAGCCACTCTTGCAGTTTTTGGTTATGATTTCATCGAATATATTTTTTCATTCCTTCACTTTCAATCTATTTGTATCATGGATCTAAAAGCAAGTCTCTTGTAGATATAGCATTTATTGGATCTTTTTTTTTTTAAACCACATTGCCATACTCTGTTTTTCAATTGTGGAATGTAATCCATTTACATTTAAAATAATTATTGATAAAAAGAGACTTACTTCTGTCATTTTGCTATTTGTTTTATATATGCCTTATAATATCTCTTGCCCTTCATTTTCTGCATTTCTCTTGTCTTTTGTGTGTAGTTGATATTTTTTCAGTGAAATGTTAAATTCTCTTCTCATTTCCTTTTGTATATATTTTAAAAGAATTTTCTTTGAAGTTATCATGAGGATTACATTTAACATCCTAAAATAATAACATTCTAGTTTGACTCTTTATCAGATTAACCTCAGAACTATATAAAACTTATACTCCTTTACAGCTTTATCCTTTTTCCTTTTGATCATTGGTGTCACAAATATTATATACTTATATATTGTGTGCCCTAAAATATAAATTAATAATTATTTTAAATTCACTAGTTCCTTAAAGTAAGTAGAAAACAAAATATTGAGTTACAAATCAAAGTAAAAAAAAGACTTACATTTGGACGACTTAAAATGTATCTAATTAAAAAAATATATATACAAAATTAACAGTGCACTTATCTTGAAGAACACTAAGAAATGTATAGAATTGTTTAATCATTATACTGTGCACCTGAAACTATAAGAATGCTGTATGTCAATTATACTTCATTAAAATAAATAAATAACTACATGAAAAATCATTAAAATGTAGTAGTTCCTTAATCATTCAGACAAATATTTTCTAAAAGATTTTATGTATTTATTTATTCATGAGAGACACAGAGACATAGGCAGAGGGAGAAGCAGACTCTCAACAGGAAGTCTGATGTGGGACTCGATCCCAGAACCCCAGGTTCATGACTTGAGACAAAGGCATAGATGCTCAATCACTGAGCCACCCAGGTGCCTCAATCATAGATAATTAATAGTAACATTACACACTATTATTACAATAATGCCCATGTATTCACCATTATTGAGACATTTATGGCTTCATATTGGTTTCAGTTGCTGTTTAGTGTCCTTTCATCTCACCCTACAGGAATTTCTTGAGCATTTCTTGCAGGGCAGGTCTAGTGGTTATGAGCTCTCTGTTTTTATTTAACTAGGTATCTTTAAGTTCTTTTTTATTTTTGAAGAGTATTTTCTAGATGTAAGATTCTTGGTTGACAGTATTTTTTCCTTTAATGCTTTGGCTTTAACAGCAGACTGCCTTCTGGTCTCTAAAATTTCTTTTCTTTTTTTTTTTTAAGATTTTATTTATTTATTCATGAGGGACACACAGAGAGGGAAAGACATAGGCAGAGGGAGAAGCAGGCTCCCTGTGAGGAGCCCAATGTGGGACTCGATCCCAGGATCCTGGGATCATGACCTGAGCCGAAGGCAGACACTCAATCACTGAGCCATCCAGGTGCCCTGCCTCTAAGGTTTCTCATGAGAAAATCTGTTGATAATCTTACTTAGGATCCCTTATACATGACTAGTCACTTCTCTTCCATTGCTTTAAAAATTCTTTGTCTTTGAAAATTTTAGTATAATGTTCTCAGAGTGGGTCTTTGTATTCATTTTATCTGAAGTCTGTTGAGCTTTCTAGATGTCTATATGCCTGTATATCATCACATTTTGGAAGTTTTAGAGCTTTATTTCTTCATTTATTCTCTTTGTCTCTCCCTCTTTTTACAGGACTCCTAAAATAACTATGTGGATCTACTTGGTGTTACTTCACAGGTCACTCAGGCTATGTTCATTTTTTTTGAATCCTTTTTCTTTCTTTTCCAAATTTATATTGAATATATTGAATATTCAATATAATTTTATTGTACTATCTTCATATTCAGTATTATTTTCTTTTTCCTGCTCCAGTCTGTTTTTATATTCCTCTAGTTAATTGTTTATTTCAGTTTTAATGATTTTCAGGCCTACAATTTATTTTTGGTTTCATTTTAGATTTCATTCTCCTTTTGATATTTTCATTTTGTTCATGCATCATTTTGTTGACTCTCACCACATCTTCCTTGAGTTTTGAGCATCTTTAAATTTTTTTTATTTTTAAATATTTTAAAATATTATTTATTTATTTATTTATTTGAGAGTGAGAGAGAATGGGAGGGAGGGGCAGAGGAAGAGAATCTTTGAGTGGACTCCCCACTGAGTATAGAACTTGATGTAAGGCTCTGTCCCAGGACCACAAGATAATAATCTGAGCAGAAATTAAGAGTTGGTTGCTTACCTGATAGAGCCATCAAGGCACCTAAGTCAGTTGTTTTAAAGTCATTTTCTAGTATAACTTCCTTCATTCTTTTTCAGCAGTAGTTTATTTTCCCTCCTTTGAGTTGTCCAAACTTTCCTGTTTCTTTGTATGCTTTGTCATGTTTTGTTGTTGAAAGTTGGGCATTTGAATTTAATACTAGTAGTATTACTGTGGAAGTTAGATTCTCCCCCTTCCTACAGATTTGCTATTTCTTGTTATTGTTTTGTTTTTTGTAGGCTGTTTCTGTGGCAAAGATCTTCCTGAGTGCAAAATTTAGGTTCTCTCCTGTCTTTCTAGCTTTTTCTTGGATGTGCATCACTTTCTAATTTTTTCTATATAGGCAGAAGTTTTTGAGTGCCCTGCACTTTAATGTATGACTCCTTAAAGGGAAAAAAAGAGAAACATGAAAGGAGGAAAAGGGAAAGACACCAGATCTATACAACACATGAAGTCACTTCAACTTGAGGGGGAACTGCTTGCAATGATGTCCACCTGCCTCTTTTTCTGCACCTCTATAATCAGAAGCAGAAATCAGCTCAGAGCATGGATCCCTGCTGCTTGGAGGACAGGGTTCTATCTTTGTTCATCCTTACTCTTGCAAGATGTGCAAGCTGCACAAGGAGCACACACATAGCTTCTTGCCATGCAGCTGAGATATTGGGGAATGAGTAGCCGCTCCTGTGCTGAAAGCTGAGGTTAACTGAAAATTAACTGCAGTTTACCAGAAGTTGCATGCCTTCAACAGACTCCAGAGTTCCATAGTGATTACATAAGATGATTCTGTCAGTATAATTGTTGTATAGGTAGAGAAATAGATTTCTGATGCTTCCTATTTCACCATCTTCCTGGAAAATTTCTGCTTTACTATTTTTTTAAAGGTTTTATTTATTTATTAATGAGACGCAGAGAGGGAAAGAGGGAGGCAGAGGGAGAGGCAGGCAGGGAATCCAATGCAAGACTTCATTATGGGACCCTGGGATCCTGACATGGGTAGAAGGCAGACAACTGACTGAGCAACTCAAGTGCCCTTCTTTACTTTTGAAGGATTTTTTTTTGGGGGGGGCTAAAATATAAAATTCTAGGGTTGTAGTTTTCTTTTTTTCTTCATCTTTTTAAAAATACTTAACATTTTTTTTACTTCACTCTCTTTTAGCTTGCAAATTTTCTGAACAAAAGTCCAATGTAATTCTTATTTCTCTAGGCAAGGTTTTATTTTCTTTCTACCTGCTCCCCTGATTGTCTCTTGTCTTTGTTTTTGTTTGTTTGTTTTTTTTGCAGTTTGCATATGACATGCTTAATTGTTGAATTTTTAGTATTTTTCCTCTTTTGCATTCTTTGAGTCCCTGGATATGTAGTTTGGAGTCTGTCATTTCTTGTTAAAAAAAAAATCTCAAACATGTATTTAAATTTTGTGTGTGTGTGCAGTTCATTTTCTTTCCATCCGCTTTTGGCATTTCATTATATGTTTGTTACACCTTTTGAAAATTTCCCACTGTTTTTTGGATATTCTTTGACATTTTTAATTATTTCTTGTTTTTCAGTTTCAGAAGTTTCTGTTGATATAGCTTGAATCTCATGTACTCTTTCCTCATCTGAGTTCAGTTGTTTACTGATGAGTTCATCTATGCATTTTTTTAAAAAATTTTTTAAGGATTTGATTTATTTATTCATGAGAGACACACCAGAGAGAGGCAGAAACATAGGTAGAGGGAGAATCAGGCTCCATGCAGGGAGCCCAATGTGGGACTTGATTCCAGGACTCCAGGATCATGCCCTGGAGCGAAGGCAGGTGCTCAAGTGCTGAGCCACCCTGGCATCCCACATCCATGCTTTTTTAAATTTCTGTTAATAGTTTTTTAGATTTCTAGCATTTCTTTTACTATTGGTTAGAACTCCCATCTCTGTGCTTACATTATCCATTTGTTGTTGCGTGTTGTTCACATTTTTTCCATTAGAGTCTTTAATCTGTTAATTGTGGTTATTTTTAATACCTTATCTGATATTTTAAAAATCTGTCTCACATCTGTGTCTGATTCTTTTTTAAAAAGATTTATTTATTTAATTTCCTAGAGAGAAAGAGAATGTATGTGAGTGAGAGGAGGGACAGAGGGAGAGAAACTCAAGCAGACTCTGTGCTGAGTGTGGAGCCTGACTTTGGGCTCAAAACAGGGCTCCAGGTGGGGCTGAACTCAGGACTTGATCTCACAACCCGCAGATCATGATACAAGCTGATATCGAGTGAGAGGCTCAACGGACTGAGCCACCCCCACACTGCTTATATCTGTGTGTGGTTCTGATGCTTGCTTTGCCTCTTCATAGTCTGTTTTTAAATTGTCTTTGGTATGCCTTTTAATTTTTGTTGAACTCCAGACATGATGTATTGACTAATAATAACTCAGGCAACTAGATCTTTAACGTGTGATTTAACGATGGACTAGTAGAAGATCTGTGTTTAATACTTGTTATAATCATGGGGTCAAAAGTCTTTCTTTTAATCTCTTTTTAAAATAGAGTCTATTCCTTAAGGTCTTTTAAGTATAATCCAATGTTATTTCATTGGGGGTCTTTTGATGTCGTGGTAAATTGAAGTGTAATGGGAAGCATTTTGTAATCCTATGATTAAATCTTAATCTTTTGGTGGGTCTGTAACCCTGATTGCAACCTTCACAAATGTTTATTTGTTCTTTTTAACCCTTCTGTTAGTAATGTAGTGGTTCAAATGAGCTACAGTTGAGTAATTTCTCCTTTCCCCGATCAGATAAATTATGAGTAAAGATTTTTCCCTTGCTGAGTACACTTTTATTATGAAGAACACTCTAGAAACTCCGGGCATATTTCAAGTGTTTGCTATTTCTGCCTCCCTACTAGAAACAGAAGGATTTTTTCTTAGCTTTTCATCCTGAGAAACTAGTGATGTTTCAATAGGTAAAACCCATGAAAGTGTCCCCTCACTTAAGACTGTGTCCTCCAGGAGATTCTTACTATAATGCTAGCCTACATTACACTTCCAGCATTTACCATTTAGGTACATATTGCTAGTTAAGTCTTCCTACCAACTTATGCCTTCCAGCAGCTTTTGCTCTGAGTAAATTGATCTCAACTATGATTCTCTGTATTTGCCTTTCTCTCCAGATTCTGGAGTGATGCTTGTCATCTGACCTAAATTCTCTAATGGGCCTAAGAAAATTCATTGATTTTTAGTTTGGTCAGCATTTTCTTGTAAGTATGGGTTGGAAGCTCCCAAAGTCTTTACCTGTTGAAGGTGGAATCAGAAATTTCCCTTTTTCTATTGAGCCAAAAGCTGTCTTTTTATAGCTTCTAGACATTGGCTTAACATTAACCTTTAGATATAACACTTAGACTATTTTTATTCATAATTTTACTGGAATAATGGAAGAAAGATAAATTAGAGTTGCACTGTAATTACTGGGTCCCTGGTTGTCTGTTAGAAATTAACTTATTTCATCATACAACTTTCCAGGTCAATAGTAGTATGCCCTTTTTATAAATGTGGAAATGGACATTAGAGAGGTGAAATAACTTACTTAATGTAACAATTAGAAAATGGAAGAAATAGGATTAGAATCTGGGCTACAAGGCCTAGAACTCAAACTCCATGTTCTTTCTCCTGCAACACGCTGCAGCCACATCAGTGTTAGTAGTGTAGTGGGAGTAGTGGTCAGAGGATATGATACAGAATTTCTTTCCTGATACATTTGAGATTTGAGAATGATCCTTTGATTTAAAATGTACTTGACAAATAAAATAAAATATTCTTGATATTTTGCTTTTATTCAGGTGTGATGAAGCCAGTGGATCAGGAGAACATTACCATGAAAAGATATTTTGTTACAGTTCCCAAGAGGAGAGGCACTCCATACCACAACATTCAGGACTATACAAAGAACTACAGCAACGTTTGGTCAGGAGGCAGAAAAAGTGATAGAAAAGAATGGCTGGAGTCTTTATTGTTGGTGTTCATGATAAAGAATATGCAAAGCAAAGTAGAAAGAAGAGTAGGTTTAGGATTGTATAGTTGGAATAATTTTGGCAGGCTCTAGGCTGTATGGTAATCCTTCATTGCCCAGCACCTGGCCCCAGGTGAGTTAGGACAGAAAGATAGTGTCCTGGACTACAGGAGCCTGATAAAAGAAGGTAGAAGGAGGATATGGGTGTAGGATTGGTTCGTTTGAATAGTTGTTTGCTATCTCTGGGAATTAGCTAATCTTGGAGAAGGCAGTCCATCCCTGGGTATGCAAGGCCCTCACAATGTCAAAACATCATAAAATCAAAAGAAAAATGATTAATACACTCTTCCAGCTAATTCCATGAAAATAGAGATGTATTTTAAATTTTCACCATTACTTTGCCTTTCCTGTGACCAGCCTATACCTTATTTTCTCTGATGTAGCTGTCAGCTATAATCAGTTCATGGGTCTCATCCATTGGCATGTTCAACATTGTCCTAGATTGGGAGGCTCTACTGACATCAGTGTACCTATGGCTCCCATCAATCAATGAGAATTAAAATTAATTACCTATAGTGAGTTTGAAGATTTTGGAGTTTATCAAAGAAAAATGCATGATTGCAACATGACAATAGTACAAAATGAGCTGTATAGGGTAGTGCTTTGATAGGGAATGCCAGGGAAAGCAAGGTCCCCTAGACCTGGAGACATGAAGCCACCAACCAGAAGGGGATGAGGGTAAGGAAATTCCTAGGGAAGGGGCTTACATGTATAGGTAATATTGCTCAACAAAAGCCTATGCATCGCGGAGCTCTGAAAGAAGCTGCTTGGGATCTTTTATAGCTCAGGTCTTGTTTTATCTATGACTAGCAAATGTGTGTAGTTTTACAAATTACAGGCTCTAAATAGCTTAAAAAATATGCTTAATTTGGCTGTATTTAAAATAAGTAGATGTAAAAATAAATAAATAAATAAATAAATAAATAAATAAATAAAATAATTAGATGTATAAAATTTGCCTTTTATATCTGTGAGTTTTGAGCTAATGGTCCTAGCCTGCTGTGAAGAAACAATCAAAATGCCAATATATAAGACCATCTTTGTCTCATTTACATAATATTAGCATATCTATTCTATCAAAGTTTTGCATGTTGAAAGTCACATACAGATTGTCTTCTCAAAAGACTACACCAGATTCATAGTGCCATGTATAAACTCTTTACCACGGTGCGCTTATTCTCTCCCTTACTCTGTGCTTGGCTGTTTCTGATTTTTACCTGTGCATGAAGACAGTATATTACTCTTTAGTCCCTGTTCTGAAATCCAAACCAGTGACTGAGTCCCTCAAATCTATTAACTCCTACCTTCTAATTTTTCTGCATTCTTCTTTTGTCTTCTTGCTTCCTCTCTCCATCCTTTGACAGAAGTATTGATAACAATTAATTGATGCATTTAATGATGTTGCCTATCCAGTTCTTCCATATTAGGGTGGGGGAATGTTGTTTATCTTTTAGAATCTTCAAAAATGTTTATTTCTATTCATGTGGTTCAGAAAAATACAGTATTTTGGTTGTCTACATGCTACTAAATGATGTGATGATAGAAATAGCATGGAAAAGTTGAGAGAATTGATATATAGGTTAATAATACAACATTTGGAAACCCAGGCATTTACACACAAGGTAGGCTTTGATAATTTACATAAGGGAAATAGAAGTGATATATTATAAGACTCCATAGAAGGAGTAAATACTAGTAAATACGTTTTAGAAAGTATGTGGTTCTAGAGAAGAATGTTACTATAGGTAACATATGAATTTGGCTTAAAGGATTGACTATAGGGAAATAAGAAAAGAGCATACTAAGCAAAAGTCAGAAATGAGAAATTATAGGTAAAATACATATTTTTGGAGAAATAGATACAATTGGAAAAGTAGCATTAAGTAATTATGAAGAGATCTCTACCTTTATAGTTATTTATGAACATGGCTTATCCCCACTAGTTAGTTTATAAGCATTCATATCTCAGTCATTATTATAACCAGAGCACCCATGTTAAAGACATTCAGAGCTGGAGGTCTTTTAAAATTTGGGGGAAATTTGGAAATGTGGAATTGTATATAATAACATAAATCTGAAGTCAAGAGGAGTTAATGGTATTCTAATTACATTACTTGCTCATCTATATAATGAGTATAAGAGTTTACCAATTTTTAAAATTACTTTGGGATTTAAGTTAATTAGATGACTCAATTTTTATCATGGGGTATGTCAAAATTGAAACAGAATGAATGGAGACTATTAAACCTGTTTTGTATACAGTTGTCCTATTTTAAGCTCATATTTATTTTTCATTCATACTTATATAATAAAAATCCTGTGGTCTGTAAAAGCTACCTGTACTTAATACCTGCCTAGAGAGTCAGAATATGAAGTAAGAAGAGTTAATGTTAGTTGTATAAGGTTCAGCTCTTGGCTTTGCCATCTTTTCATTATCTAAAATTGGAGAAACTAATTAAGGACTGAACTTCAGTTTACTCATATGTTAGAATGGGCACTGCCTAGATAATTGTTTTGCAGAATTGACATAGCTATAATGTCAAGAATAGTTTATTTGGTATATAATAGGTTCTCCTTGAATTTTGTTTACTAACACACATTTATGTATTTTCACAATGTTGAAAATAACATGAAGAGCCTAAGAGGAATCTGGATGTGTTGAGTCACTCGGGTCTTTAAGTACTCTCAAGTTATAACAAAATAGATACCTGCCAAGTACTCTGGAGAGGCAGATGGGCAGTTTTTATCTCACCCATGTTGCTGCCCGTACTTCTCTCCCAGACTGAAGAATAGTAGAAGCACATGCAAGAGAGGCAAAAGACCATGAGAAGACCTTAGTTTGACTTTTGCATTTGTCCTTTCAACTACTGTCACACAATGTTTATATGAGAAATATTTTAAAAATCTTTATTCTTTGAAGTAATAGCAGTCAAGAGTAGGTCTACCCAGTACCTTTGATGGAGTTTATTATCTTATTAGTCAACATTTGTTTCAAATGTGTATCAGGATGTGTTTACAACTAAAGACTAATATAACAATATCTGAGGTCATAAAGGATTATGTACTAGGAGGAATTGGAGAACAGAAATAAGTTAATTTTGTATTCCTTTTATAAGGGAAATACTGTTTTTAAAATAGGCCAGTTTGCTATGGGTTCTACTGTTGTGGTTTTCAAAATGAGTCATAGAAAAATATTTAAAAGTTTGAACATAATGCATGAGCATTATGAGACTTATTGCCTGTTATTGCCTGTGCACCTACCACCTGAAGTCATGGCTGGACAGTACATATCAGGGCATACCTGGTGAATAAACCAGAGAGATAAACCAGCTCTCAGACCAGATTCGGATCAGTAGAGGAAAGATGTTCATAAGTTCCAGTTCTCTCAAAATTTTTGCATTCAGTGTATATTCTTTTGACATAAAGTCTTTCTCTTTCTTGCTTGAAAGAGAATATTTCACTTATTCTTTAAAATTTAGTTCTCTCCTGAAATACTACTAAAATGGCAGAAAGATAGAAATCCACAAAATCAAGGAAAACTAGAGCATGTGCAAGAGATTTCCACAGAAGTTTGGAAGCCAGATTTAATAATATTTCTAATACTTGTGTTTTGGGAGCTGATTCCCTCATCCTAAAATTGGCGATAATTTTTGCCTCATAGGGTAAATAAATGTAAATGACATGAGAAAATGAATATAAGGAGTATAACATAATGCTTGGCATGAAAAAAATAGAAGTTAACAACAAGGAGTCATTACATTCTTTTTCAGGTGATTCTCACATCATTTTCCTTTTTGCACATTCTTTCCAACATGATTCATACTACTTACTAAGCTATCCTTCTCATCCATTATCCTTCTCTGTCTTTATCATTGGATTTATCTAGAAAATTCTCTACATTTCACTTCATCTATATATTTTAATTCAATAAATCTTTTCCAGTAGGGTATACTTCTTCACAGTTCTCAAACTCTGTGACTGAAATAATTTTCCTACAATTCAATCTGATCATAACTGTTACCAGCTTAAAGATCTTTCTGGGTCTCTAGTATTGACACTGTGCTGGCTATGTTCTTTCATATGAGCTTTACATAATTGCCCTTATCTTCTCCTTCCTTCTTACCTTCTCCTCCCCTCAGTTCTAGCCTACCAGACCCCAGTGAAAATCCATCTCCACCAACCACCTCTTCCTATTCACAACTATATACCTGTATATCTTGTTTGTCTTCAATAGATCTCCTCATTTCAAATACCTCTTAAATGTTCTTTCAAGATAGGCAAATAAAGTGTTATTTTAACTGAATTTCAAGTAGAGTTGGTAACTTCCTCTGTGATTATGCAGAACTTCTTTATATTTCTCTGTGGCACTTGTCATTATGCTGTAATTAGACTTATAAGGAAAGTAAAGTTCAAATTGTGCTGCCAACAAGAGTAGCTAAAAACAATCCTTTCCCCACAGGAGACCATTTACAACAATCAGTATCTATGCACCTCTTTCAGAGCTTAGTCACATTTCTCCTTCTGACATCTCTTGAATTTTTTAAGGGCCTTGTTATTATTTAACATTTTGTGTCTCTTTCTTATTGCTCTAACAAGGCCTTTATCATTGCTTCTAAATCTCTATTCTGGTTACCAGCTTAAAATTCTGTTCCCACCTAGAAATAAACCCTACCATGATTTTCCCAATTCTAGTCACAGATGTTGAGGTCTGTCCCTGAACATCATTGGATCCCTACCACTGCTTAGACCACCTCCCAGTCTTCCTGAGCATGTAATGTTATATGCATGCTGGGTTCCCATCCACTGTTATTACATAAAATAGAATTTCATTCTGAACTACCAGTTGATAACATTTTGTCTGGACAATAGTCAGAGAATACAATAATCCTAAACACATTGTGCCTATCAATCAGACTCAGTAAATATCAGTCTCCATACCTATAGCTAGACCAGAACCCAAAAGATCTTCTCTGCCTCTTGGGTATATTTTATTCAGCTTTTGATCTTTGCTTCTTTGCTCTATTTATATCCTGCTCAATCCCCACATCTGACAGGTATAAGTGATCACTCCCATGGGAAGGAATAAAAGAGTCTATTAAAAAAAATCTATTCAGTATTGTTTAAATAATGGTTGTGAAAATGTGATTATTTAGGAAAAATAGAATTTGTAGAGGCTTTTGTTATTTCTCTATAGATACACACTTATATAATAAAGGCACATAAAAGACGGAGTGAAGGAATATGAAGTTACTTTTTCTAGTCTTTTCAACTTTGGGAAATTGTGTGTGAAGAAGAACAATAAGGGAAACAAGCTTTCAGATCAAACCTCTCACATTTAAAAGCTCTGATTTCTTTCATTTGGTAATTTGTCTGGAGTTTCATGATGAACTCCAGCAGAGCTTGCCCCTCTTAGCACAAGGTTACTAACACGATGAACCATTTTCACTTTATTACTTTCCTCATCCCATCTAATTTAATGCCTTTAATTTAACCACTCCCTCTTTTTCAAGAGTTCATGCTTCCTCCTTGCCCATTGCAGAATATCTATGGCTCTCCTTTGAAAAAGACCCCAGGAAGTGGACTTGTAAAGGTTTAATAGACTCATCAGATATGGTTCTCAAATGTTAAATGCCACACTGACATTCAAAAATTCATCTTGGGTCCCACATATGGGGGGGAAAAAAAGCCATGACACTCAGATTCAGAAAAGCATATCATCTACTGAGTGAGGTTGTGAAATCCACCTAGTTCTTAGCAGCATTTTCATATATTGGTCAAGGAATAAAGAATTCAGCATATTCTGTGGCAAAATTTATATTGAGTTTTCTTTTGAAGGAATTCTAGAGAAATCATTTTTCATCGATCTCTGCATATGACCACAATTAAATTTACAATTATGTTTAATTATCAAGTCTGTTTGCCTTTGATACATATTTATCATGGATTATAGGATTACAGAACTAGGTAGAAATACAAAAGTAACAGTGTCTCCATCCAGTAATGAGATACTTAAATAATAGAGAACAGCTATTCTAATTTTAAAATTACTCTACCACACTCTGTCTTTTGCCTTTACAGAAAAGGAGTTCCTGTACTCAATACTTCTCTGTTTACGTGACAATTCTTCTCAAGGGAATGTGAATTCTTAAAGACAAAACTATCATTTATCTTTGTATTGATGATTCTAGAACATGTTACAGTTAATTTTAGGTCCTTGATAAATATTTATTGGAAGAATGAATGGAAATAATCTTGAACACAAAGGTTTCAAAATGTAGGAGTCTTTCTTTCCTTGAAATATGTATTTATACTGAAATAGCTTCTCTCCTTTAATATTCCTCTGGCCTCAGCTTGCCTACAAACCCACAATCTTTGAAGGTATTGATATTTTGATGTAGTTTGTGACATCCTAGACATCCATCCACTCATTGACACAATAAGCATTCACAAAGTCTCTTCTATATATCATGCAGGTGATACTCAGCCACTGTTCTTTCACACATAATATTGAAAATTTATTATGTGAGGTCAAGATAAAGACATTTCATCCTCAGTTTTAAAATAGCCCATAGTTCACTTATTTAAGCTAGTGTATAACCTAAGTCTGCTGTGGTTTCTCAAGCATGTGCATGTTACTGTTATATATGTTGTAGCAGAAATAAGATTGGGAAAAACTGCTAGAGACCTCAGATAATCTCAATAAATACACTTAACTGATTGATATGCTGTGCTTAAAAGCTTAATTTTTTAAAAAAAAATAGTTACCATTTTAGTATATTTTCCCTCCTCATCCAACTCACTGCACACATTTTCACATTAATAATTCAAACACAATTGTCCCATTCTACCCTTTTTGAACTTACTACAAATAACAAGTAGAGTCACGATCCCCTCTTGCGCTTAGGGTATTTAGGTTGGGCCAATACAGAGCCAAAATTCATCCCCTGAGAAGTTTTTTTCTTCCACAGTTCAATTTTTAAATCCTGTAAATGTTATTGCAGTTGAACCCTATCTTGAATGGGAAGCAGACTTTCCTGAAAGATTTATCCTTGTCATATAAGATGGCTTTATAGCCATGCATACCATTTATTGAGCTGATACTGAGGTTGTAATTTTTCTTTGGGGAAAAATTAAAAAACTTTTTAGGGAATGTGATGAGTTAAGGTGATGCTGTGTGTAGTTGCATCCATTGTAAAGGGGATAATTAAGAAAGGTTTTCTGACAGGGAAACCCAGATAGGATGACCCTCGCCCATTGCTCTCCTTTCCTGATTATTTTACTCTTACTTTGTCTTTTGGGGCTCCTGATTTTTATGCAGCTCCATATAAAAACCTATTATCAAAAACAGTCAAGCTAAAGCCACACTTCTGTCATAAAGAATTATATTTTTGGAGAAATTAAAGTCTCCAGCTGAAGGAATCAACTACTTGGTAGAATTTCAAGCATGTCAAATGTACTAATTAGCCTCTTAGGGAAGTTTTGTTAAAGAAACCTTTTCCTTTGCATATACTGTAGAAGAAAGTAAGTAAAAAAAAACAATAATAACACTAACATTTCGTCTCTCTTTAAGGCTAAGAACTTTTAATGTAGTATTCAAGGCATCGATTCAACTTCAGCTATTAAAAGTAATGGTGCAGGGACACCTGGGTGGCTCAGCGGTTGAGCGTCTGCTTTTGGCCCAGGGTGTGATCCTGGAGTCCCAGAATCGAGTCCCACATTGGGTTCCCTGCGTGGAGCCTGCTTCTCTCTCTGCCTCTCTCTCTCTCTCTCTGTGTCTCTCATGAATAAATAAATTATAAAATCTTTTTAAAAAATTAACAGTGCAGAAGTGGACAAAAGGAATTTATGCTTCTAAGATATCCCTTTTCCATTTTCCTCTGTTCTACCTAGAGACTCTTCCTCTACTCTGCTAATTCTTTAACTGTATCCTAAACCAGGTTTTGGCATGTATTTGAAGTGGATAATCTAATAAAGCCAATGATTAAAATACTCTTTGGAATAATTCTTTTTTGATCCTTTTCTTATCTTTTTTTTCTAAGTTACTACTAGCTTTCTAATTATTCTAGGATACTCATAGTTCAGGAGGAGAAACAAAAAGTATTTACTTCAAGGAGTTTAAGTTTAGGTTCATAATATATTAGAGCTAGAGGCTGCTACTCCTCTGCTAACCTATACATCTGGTAACACAGATGAAGAAACTGACTTCTAGAGTGGTTAAGTGGTTGGCAAAAGTTCGAATGACTGCTTATTGGAGAATTGGTTCGTTTTATTTTATGAGATTATGTGCATGAATAAAACTGAGTTCTAGTTTGGTTCTTACCACCTTTCCTACTCAGATGTTCTACTCTTGTCCAAGCCAGGGCCACAATTCACCCATTTTCTATGGGAATTCTCAATGCTCTTGAGTGATGATTACTTGTAAGAATACAGGAAAGTATAATTAATTAATCCTGCAGAAAGCCAAACCAGATATCAAAATGTGGTTATGCCCACAAGATAATTATGCATGTGAACATACGTGAGATAAAATAAAGCTTAGAAAGAATGAATTGAGTACATCTCCGTCCAGCATCATACTTAGCAGAATGTTGTTAATAGCAGGGAAGGTAGTGAGTGAGATTATAAATTATGAGAGTGTAGAGTTATTAGATGGTATCAAGCTCAGAAATACATAAATCATACCTTGACTCAACTACCCTTTGCTTTATGCTTCATCCAGGATATAAATGCATAAGAGACATGATAACACACAAAAAACCCCATTATTTTACCTAAGCTTGTACCCCAACTGTTTATTTAGTTTTCAAGGTTACAAAGGTTACTTAAGCCCAAGAGATCTCCTTTCATTCCTTAAAGCCTAAACCTGAATTCAAGGATTTAGCTACCCTCTGACTGCCAATGAAAAGACATAAAGAAGTGCTAGAACTAGCTGGGTCAGCTTACTATTTATGCAGAATTCATAGTTCTTTACTCTTCTCAGTGAGAGAGAAACTAAATGATGACAGAGTCAACTTTTGCAAATGCAAAATAAAAGGTACTATATGAAAGGAAGAAAAGAGCATCTCTGCTTTAAGGATTAATATTACAGCCTTTAAGGATACTTCAGAAGATGTGAGATTTAAATAATGTACAGTGTGTCAAGATAGTTTCTGTTGCCATAATTAATAGGACAAGTCAGCATCACAGAATCAAGCCAGTCAGAATAATTTCAGAAGTGGGGAAAAAAAAATTCAGAAGTGGGGTGAGAGCATTTAGGAGACAAGGAAAAGACTAGTACTCTTCTCATTGTCTATAAACGTGTACTTATTTCCGGATAACAGGAATTATATTTTTAATACTCAATCTGTTAGTGTTAATGGAAAGGAAACTTTTACCTCGATTAACTATTGAGATTCAATATAAAATAGATAATTCAGTGCAAACTTCATTTGTAATATAAAATTAGTTGTACAGTATAATATCCTTGTCACGGATATGTGTGTTCTATACATACTTAGTTTACAATTTACAAGGCTAGTTCTACTACATAAAGACTAGAATTAAAAAAAAAAAAAAAAAAGAATTAAAAAAAAAAAAAAAAAAAAGACTAGAATTAGAAATTCAAACTCTAACACTAAGGCCATTTCCCCCACAGAAGAGAAGTTTCCAGGCAATAAACTGAGGTCAACCAGTGTCTGTGGTTTTTATTTTTAGCACAGGTCAAACAGTGGCCTCAAATATCCTATAATGGCAAACATATTATGAAGGAGTTCGGAGTTCAAACATTTACATTTCATCAAGAAATATGTTTTACTCTGATATGTTGGCAGTGGTTCAGTGCAAGTGACCTGCTTTCACACAATGACGTTTTGTAAGACTTGAGAGCAATTGGCTTGAAATTTGGAACACTTATCTCTGAGTTTCATGCCTCTGGTATATGAAGGAGTGCTTTTGTGGAATTTTGTTCAGTTATTTTTATTAAACTCCCACCTCTTTAAGTCCTAAGAAATGAGAACACTGTTTAACTGTCAAGTACAGTTTTTACTTTAAACAAAGGCAATTTATTTTTAGCCTATTATATAGGATCAGATTTGGAATGGAAACATGGTTTATGTATTGCCCTCATTAAATCATTTTAATCAACAAACAACACCTTTAAAGCAGCACATTCTATTAAAATGCTACAACTAGGAAAGAGAGGACATTAATGTGAAATTAACATGGAAACCAAGCATTGTAATTGTTTATTAAACTCTTGCAATTACAAGTTCTACCATTTTTAATTTTCCCTCCATTACATTGAATGTCACAGATCAATCTAAATTCATGTTAAGCTTTTTCCTATTTCGAAAGTTTCCCAAATTGGTGAAAGTTAATCTACAGGGATGCCGTTGAATTTTGATTGTACCATGTACAATGTGGATAACTGAGAAATCTCCTTAAATTCCCTGTCTTAAGTTTTCTCATTTTAAGAAAAACGGGAAAAAGACAACTTCTAATACACAAGGTTGTTAAAAAGATTAGATACGATAATGTATTTAAAAATACATATTTAGAGGGCTCCTGGGTGGCTCAGTCAGTTAAGCAGCTGACCCTTGATTTCAGCTCAGGTCTTGATCTCAGGGTCATGAGACTGAGGGGGTCCCATTCAATGTAGTCTGCTTGTCCTTCTCCCATTCTCTCTGCCCCTCCTCCCATTCATTTTTTTTTCCCTCCTCCCATTCATGTGCACACATACTCTCCCTCTTTCTCTCTCTCTCAAAAAAAAATCTTTAAAAAATAATTTTTTATTCTAAAATTATATTTTTATCCTAAAAAATTAAAATGATTTTATCAATAATTTTATTGAGTCATAAGTGTCCAATGACATTTCAGAATTAAAGTATAATAATAGATGAAGAGATCATTTTTCCAGTATTTTTTTAATCCTATGAAGTATATGTGATTTAGCTTTTAGGAAATTATTTTAGAAAACTTAAGACTGTCATCAAAAGTCAACATGAGTAGTACAGAACATGCTCTGGGCTTTTAAGAAAAATAAAGATCAATGTAGACTAGAATCTGAGCCTAGCTTCTCAACCTAGCAATTGAATGCTTTTTAGGTGAAATTAGTCTTAAGTTTCCTGAAAATTTCTCATCTTTAAATTGAGTGTAATTATCTGTATCTTCCTTACAGTATTATTATAAAAGTGTCTTCAGCTGGAAAGTTTTATTGTAACTTAATATTACTGCCTTTAAGGATACTTCAGAAGATGTGAGATTTAAACAACTTTGAAAAATAGAGGGATTGAAGAATCTCTACTATGTAATGCATCTTCAGAGTATTAGTATGTATCTTCACTATTACATATCAAAATTGTATTTTGAAAGTTAAAATATTGAAACCAGGGTAAGAGCTTAACAGTTCCATGGGCTTTGATGTTAGTTAGGTATGTATAAATCTGCATAAATGCTCTTATCAGATGGAAGACTTAATCAAATTAAATTTTGTAATTACAATGCAGATCTTTCATCCACAAATTAAAATAAATTATGTAAAAAACTCTAAATTAGATATCAGGTTTATTATAATAAAGATTCATTCATGGCTAATGAGACAATATGACATTATATTTGCATATTGTATTAGTTTTGTGCAACACTTACACAATTATCAAATTCTGTGCAAGGTTTCATAATTTAAGTAAACATACTCTGAAAAAGTACAATCAATGCAAAAGCTTGATGTCCACGTAACTTTAAAATGTTACCCTATTTAGCTAAAACTGACACTTGCTTGTATTTATCCTAACTGCTCTGATATTTAATTTAGATGGTGTGTGACACTGCATGAAGATGGTTCTGAGCTCCAGTTCATTTTGTTCATATTTTCCTGTCTGCCATCCATGTTTGATGAGGGGTACACACATCGTTCTCTAGCTTTTTGTATTTATGAAAAAAAGAAATTACTGTCTTCCCTTAGTCATTAACTTGAGATTTATGCACAGAATGCAACCCCTGTAAGAAGGAAAGTGGGGCCTATTGGGATCAAATATAATCAAAATCAGCAATGAAAATAAACTTCTTTCTAACATATTCCAATTACACTGTGAGAAATCACACCCACTGTTCTGAAATACCATGGTTTTCCTCTGAGCTCCAAAACATTTTAATCAAAAAGAACTCCATTTATAATGGTCAATTTTATACATCAGTTTGATTCAGATTAAACATTTTTGTCTCTGTCTGTGATGGTTTTCTCAGAAGAGATTAGTATTTGAATTGGCATATTCAGTAAAGTAGATTGCCCTCCCAAGATGTGGGTAGGCATCATCCAATACATTGAGGGACTATGTAGAACAGAAAGCAGAGGAAGTAAGAAATTACCTTTTATTTCCCTGTCTGCTTACTTGAATTCAGACATTGGTCTTCCGTTGCCCTTTGACAGGCATTTGTGTCATTGACTTCCCTGGTTCTCAGGTTCTCAGGCTTAGACTAAATGATATTACTGGTTTTAGGTTTCTAGCTTGTCAACGGCAGATTCTGGTACTTGTAAGCCTCTATAATCACTTAAGGCAATTATTCATGATTATTTATCTATTTATCTAATTAGTACATACGCACACATCAATAGGAGATAGATCAATACATAGATACATACAGAATAATATAATATTAGTTTCTGCATGAAATTCACAGACCTATATGGATTAAATACATTCTGATGACTAGAATTTGCTCTTAGCTTTCATTTTGAACAAATAACTTTTCTCCCATATGTGTTTCTATCCACTATTTCTTGCTTTCACTATAACATAACGTTTTTCATCATTCCAAGCCTCAGCTGTCCACAGGTTCTCTGTGTTCAGCAAATATCCAGTGCAATCCTGGGTGAAATAAAACTGTGAAATTCATGCAGAAACCAAATTGAAGTTATGAGTTGGATGACTTCTATAGATTAATTTTAAGAATGGGTATATTGGTCAGGGTTCTCCCAATAAACTACATATATATCCATATAACTATCTATCATCTCCATATATAAAAAATATACATATTTTATTCTGTATGTATCTATGTATTGATCTATCTCCTCTTGGTGTGTGTTAATGAAAAATCAAGTTAATGAATAATCATTAAGCATATTCTTGTTTATGATTTCCAAATTTCTAGAATGTTTACACTGTAAAATAAATCTGGAATGTTGACAATCCCTTGGTATTCACTTGGGTGGTTTAATGCTGGAGTACATGTGCTTAACTATTACATTATGATCCATTTTCATGCTGGCCTAACGGAGGTGAGGAATATTGGAATCTAAACTTGACAGTCTTTTTTTTTTTTTTTTTGAATGTGCTCTTTGTTGCTATTTTATATCATTATTCTGTAATTTATTTTCTGGAAATCTATGTTAGGTTCCAACTAAACACTTTTCATTAACTTGATTAACATGATTTTTCCATTGAAAGAGATTCTAAAAGACAAAAATTGAATAAAAATGGAAGCAAAGCATTTTTAGTTTTCTTCCTCCCTACCCTAAACTCTTCATCTTTATTTATCCATTTATTTTGAACAAGCAATATATACATAGCATTATATTTACAATTTTATTTAATTCTAACAATAACTATGACAGAGTTAATACTATCTACATTAGCTAGATGAAGAAAGGTAAAGAAATTAACCAATGTCACCATAGAATCAAGCGACCAACATGGTAATCTAATCTAGATAGATCTAGCTCTAAAGCTTCATTTTTAATAGTTTTATTGCTTTCTTCTTTGTTTTTTTTTTTTTTTTGTACCTTCTCTGTTTTTAAGTTGAATTGTCTATTATCTTTTCATTTGAGTTGCCTAACCACAATTGTGCCTTCTGAAGACATGGGAGAGCTATTAAAACAATTCAGTTTATCCTCTTATCAATGGGTGAATTATACTAATTAAACCATGTGTTTTCCATTCCCTGCACATGTAGCTCTTTTTCCTTTGATCCTCTCTTCATCATCACTAGTCTAGACAATACCTACTGGCAGTAATACATATCACTATCTGTTCTTATCAATGGTGCAGCAGGAACAGGGGCAACATTTTAAAGGCATAATTATTAGTGCCATTGCTTAGCTCTAAGTATCCCTTCTTTGTTTTATTTTTGGTCTTATCACATCTAAGAATAAACTATTAGGGCCTAAAATAGGTCCTTCTCAAAATGATGAAAAATAAAAATACAATCCCAAGCACACAACTGTAGTGTTTAATTGCTGTTGCTATAACTATTATTGCTGTTACCAAATATCTCAGAACAAAGTCAGATACAGCATCTACAGTGTCCTCCCACTCACTGTGCTGGACACTTTCTACTGCTTACATGGAGGAGTTGCAAAATTTTTAAGTAGTCATTTGTTACCTCATATAAAAATGTGCTAAAATAAAATGAAGAAATTATTTTCTATGACAAAATGCTAATAAGAGTCTTTGCTAATGAAGTTTTTGTCATATTAATGAAAACAAATGCCAATATGATATAAAACTATTATGAATAAAAATTGCTAATGTGACAGTTCTTGTAACATGGGGAAGATGCTAAAATACAAATAAAAGGAAAGTGTGTGTGCACATATGCATGCACATGCTCAAGAGAAAGAGGCTGAAAGTGAGAGATTATTTCAATAAACATCAACAGTATAAAATTAAAAGCAATGAAGAAAGGAAAATGATATTAAATATAAAAGAAATGCAAAAGAGATCCAATGGAAAAGGATCTCTTCATATCATGATCATAAAATACGTTGGGGTAAAAATTAATCTATAATTTATATTTCTTTATAGAAAAGGAGTAAAATAAAGAATACATAAAGCACTTAGCCAAGAAAGTATATCGTCAATGTTAATATTATTCATAAGAAGATATTCCTATGAGCTGATGTATCATGTCTTTGAACATATCAGTGGTTTTTTATCATGATGAACATAATTTTCCTTACTATGAATTCGTTTGCATCAATTTAATTATTTTGAGAACCTGAAAGCTGGAGTGTCCCAGAATGGCTTTTATTCATGTTGTACTTTAATGTTGCTGTAACAACATTCCCTATCAAGAAAAATACTTATTTTGCACCTGTCAATAAATTACATGTTATAAATATATGTAAGGATCATGTATCAAAAAAGTTTTGACTACTGACTAATATCCATTTGAAAAGGCATGTATTACTTCTGAAAAATAAAGCATAACAATTTCTCAATGATAAAAGTGGAGTGTTATAGCTTGCTATTGATAAATAAGAATTAGGTAATATTGAACTTGGATGGGACTGTGGAGATAATATGAGCATCATAAGAATCAGCCAACAGCATCTCCCATACATGGTTTACAACTTTACAATCATCTCCATTCTTGCTTCTTAGCAAAATCTATCCTTAGATACAGTCCATTTCCAGTAGTTTCATAAGAAAAGGTAAAAGATGGATGGATTCTTAAAATACTCAACAATATTTTTATATTTCTCCCTAAATTGATTTGTAGTTTCAAAAGGCATAAGATACTGGTATGTTAATAATTTTCTCTTGAATTTTGAAATAATTTTCTCTTGCTTCTATTGTTGTTGTGGAGAAGCCTGTGGCATTTTGGTTTTTCTTTTTTTTATAAGTTATTTTGTTTTTTCTTGAAATTTTTAGGGCCTTTCATTATTAGTTTATCCTCAGTGTTCAGAAATTTTACAATTATGAACCTTATGGCCATATATGTTTGTGTGTGTGTATGTGTGTGTGGATGCCTATGTGTACTTTCTCCATATTGAATGGGCCCAATCAATTCCCTTGCCAATCTTGAGATTCATATCCTTCACTATGGAAAGTGAATTCTTTTTTTTCTTTTTTCTTTTTTTTTTTTTTTTTTTAAGATTTTAAAACTCTATTTGAGTGAGAGAGCAAGAAAGAGAGAGTGTATGTGTGAGCAGGGGGGAGAGCAGAAGGGGAGGAAGAGTGAAGGGTAAAGAATCTCTAGCAGACTCCATGCTGAGTGTGGAGCCCCATGCTGGGCTTGATCTCACAACCCTGAGATCATGACCTGAGCTGAAACAAAGAGTTGGATGTTCAACCAACTGAGCCACCTAGGGTGCCCCAATCTGGGAAACATATTTGTTGATAACTTTATTTCTTCCATTTTCTTTGGTTTCATCCTGTAACTACTAATGATAACATATTGGTCCATCTGTAATAATACTTCAATATTTTATTCTCTTTTATTGATTCTCTTTTTAAAATTTACTTTCTAGAGATTTTTTTCATAGGAACACTGTGCTTTACCTTCTTCTTCCACAGTACTGGGTGCCTCCAAGTACTGAGCCTTCCATATTTCTTTGGGTTAATCATTTTTCTTTATATCAGTCTTCTACTCCATGACCATTGCACCCATAGACTGTAGCTTCTTTGACATTCTTAAGACAGCCATAATTCCTTCCTTCTAAATCTGCTTCAAATTTTCATTTCTACTACAGTGATAGTAACTACTAAACTATTATTATTTTCATGGAATTGGAATCTCATTGTAGAGGTAGTATGTTTTCACAAATAGGATTAGAAACATAACAAGGCGGGAGATGAGGAGATGGTGTGAACCATGCAATTATAGAGATCTCTGTTAAAAGCATTAATTTGACACTCAATTTACTGAGAAAGAAAAAATAATTGTGCCCTTTAAAAAGCCTCTTTCTGATGTAAGGCTGTGACATCTGTAGCCCCATTGATTGCCAAGGTTGACTCAGCTGATCTGGCTAGGCGGGTATCCCTTTCCTCCCTTACCTCTACATGTGCATTCCTCCTGAAACTGTACACTAGGTCAAAGAGGACGACCATCCCTGATAGAGGAGGACCGTTCTTACTTCTTCAGAGGTATACGCTGCACTCCCCTGCTAGAAACTCCAAACAAGCTCTCAAAAAGCCTCTTTCACAGATGGAGTTATAAGTTCTAGACCCTTTTTTTCTTCTGAGAAAGAAGAATCTGAAAGAATGATCAGATGACTTCAGGTGATAGAATTTTATGTCTTTGTTTAGAAAGAAGCAAAGCCAAGTGTTAAGTTTGGGCCAATTGTAAAGTTATGGAACAGGTGGATCAAAAGGGAAAGGAATAAGGTGATAGGAAGTTAAATCACTATTAACATCATATAATTAAACTCATCTCTTTTTTTTAAGATTGTATTTATTTATTCATGAAAGACATGGAGAGAGAGGCAGAGATATAGGTAGAGGGAGAAGCAGGCTCCCTGCAGGGAGCCTGATTCAGAACTCAATCCCAGGACCTGGGGATTATGCCCAGAGCCAAGGGCAGATGCTTAAGCACTGAGCTACTCAGGCATCCCTCATCTTTATATATATATATATATATATTTATTTATTTATTTATTAGGGAGAGAGCTCACAAGCAGGGGTAGCAGGGAGAGGAAGAAGGAGAAGCAGACTCCCTGCTGAGCTGGGAGCCTGACCTGGGGCTTGATCCCAGTAACCTGGGACCATGACCTGAGCAGAAGGCAGACACTTAACCACTTAACCAACAGAGCCACCCAGGCACCCCTTAAACTCATCTTCTTAGTGATATTTATGAGAATGAGACCTAGGTTTGTGAGGCTGGTAAAAATGTTAAGTAAAAGTACTATGTTTTTCTGCATAATATTTCTTTTTTTTTTTTTATTGGTGTTCAATTTACTAACATACAGAATAACACCCAGTGCCCGTCACCCATTCACTCCCACCCCCCGCCCTCCTCCCCTTCTACCACCCCTAGTTCGTTTCCCAGAGTTAGCAGTCTTTACGTTATTTCTGAATGTAACTTTGAATGGAGCCTAGGGGTATAGATTGGGGGTTTTCTGGGACTAATTCCACAATATAGGTCAATTTAGGTTTTTAACTCAGACACACCTCTAGATAATTACGTCTTCTGAAATTGGTAGATGCTTGATAAATATTTGCCCTAATATCTCAAAGTATCCAAATGTGGTCATTTTCGTTTACAAAGAATGGCTTTCATTGGGGCACCTGGGTGGCTCAGTGGTTGAGCATCTGCCTTCAGCTTGAGTCATGGTCCTGGGGTCCCGGGAACAAGTCCTGCACTGGGATCCCCACAGGAAGCCTGCTTCTCCCTCTGTCTATATCTCTGCCTCTCTCTCATGAGAAATCTTTAAAAAAAGAGAATGGATTACATTATAACATATACCTCTATTTTTTTTTAATATATACCTCTTTTAAATATATTTTTTTCAATTTTTATTTATTTATGATAGTCACAGAGAGAGAGAGGCAGAGACACAGGCAGAGGGAGAAGCAGGCTCCATGCACCGGGAGCTCGATGTGGGATTCGATCCCGGGTCTCCAGGATCGCGCCCTGGGCCAAAGGCAGGCGCCAAACCGCTGCGCCACCCAGGGATCCCTATATACCTCTTTTAATTGCCAACCTCAAGCTAGAAATCTGGGAGTCAATCACCATAATCTATTGAATGTACTCCCAAAGTATACCTAATGGATAGCCTTTTTTTCTCCCTTTTATCCTCTTTGTCACTGCCCTGTATATTTATAGTATTGCCTTTTAAGTAGTAAAGCATAGTAGTTAAGAGTACGTATTTAACAGCCCAAATGCCTAGGTTTCTAACCTAGCTCTACCATGTTACTTAACCTGTTTACCTCAGTTTCCTCATCTGTGCAAAGGTCTACTAATATTAGTGATTTCAGGATTATTTTATTAAATAAAAGAGTTGCTTAAAAATGTAAAATAGTCTTACACCAGACACAAAGGTAAACTCAAAATGGTTGAAAGATCTAAATGTGAGACAAGAATCCATCAAAATCCTAGAGGAGAACACAGGCAACACCATTTTTGAGCTTGGCCATAATAACTTCTTGCAAGATACATCTATGAAGGCAAGGGAAACAAAAGCAAAAATGAACTATTGGGACTTCATCAAGATAAAAAGCTTCTGCACAGCAAAAGAAACAGTCAACAAAACTAAAAGACAACCTACAGAATGGGAGAAGATATTTGCAAATGACATATCAGATAAAGGGCTAGTATCCAAGATCTACAAAGAGCTTATCAAGCTCAACACCCAAGAAACAAATAATCCAATCATGAAATGGACACAAAACATGAACAGAAATTTCACCAAAGACGTACACCTCTCCAACAAGCACATGAGAAAACACTCTGCATCACTTGCCATCAGGGAAATACAAATCATAACCACAATGAGATACCACCTCACACCAGTGAGAATGGGCAAAATTAACAAGGCAGGAAACAACAAATGTTGGAGAGGATGTGGGAAAAGGGGAACTATCTTGCACTGTTGGTGGTAATGTGAACTGGTACAGCCACTCTGGAAAACAGTGTGGAGGTTCCTCAAAGAGGAGGAACCTCAAAGAGTTAAAAATAGAGCTCCCCTATGACCCAGCATTTGTACTACTGGGTATTTACCTCAAAGATACAGATGTAGTGAAAAGCCAGGACTCTTACACCCCAGTGTTCACAGCAGCAATGTCCACAATAGCCAAACTGGAAAGAGCCTTAGTGTCCATCGAAAAATGAATGGATAGAGAAGATGTGGTTGTATATACAATGGAATACTACTCAGCCATCAGAAAGGACGAATATCCACCATTTGCTTCAACGTGGATGGAACTGGAGGGTATTATGCTGAGTGAAATAAGTCAATTGGAGGACAATCATCATATGGTTTCACTCATATGGGGAGTATAAAAATACTGAAAGGAATTATAAGGCAAAGGAGGGGAACTGAGTGGGAAAAATTAGAGAGGGAGACAAACCACGAGAGACTCGTAACTCTGGGAAACGAACAAAGGGTTGCAGAAAGGGAAGTGGGTTGGGGGATGAGGTAACTGGGCCATGGGCATTGAGGGGGACACTTGATGGGAAGAGCACTGAGTGTTATACTATATGTTGGCAAATCAAATTTAAACAAACAAATAAATAAAAATGAAAAATACATAAAAATATAAAAAATGCAAAATAGTAAATAATAAGTACTAAAAAATAATTAGCTCTTACAAGTTAGCCCCTTGTCTTTTCTCAAGTTTCTCTAAGCTTTGAATCTCATTACTCTCTAACATATTTCCTATGTCATAGAAATTCTTAGCATTTGCAAATCTGATTGTATTTCTACCTCAAAATTCTTCAAGACTTCTTTTGTTTAAATAAATTACTTGAACACTAAACATTTTAGAAGATAGATTAGGCTCTTCTGTCCCTCTTTACTATGTAGCACTACTTTCTGGTGCTGCTCAGAATTCATCCTTTCTCACTAGAATTTTCCAAAATTTAACCAGCTTTTTAACCTTTCAATGTATTTGTGCACCAAGTTCTCTCTAGAAGTGAGAACTTTTTCTCTGTCCCTCCCTTTTTCCCTCCCCTTCCTGTTTATCTCTTTTCTCCTATTTCCTTTAATTTTTTGTTTGCTTGGCAAATAATTCATCCTCAGACAATACTGAAATGCTTTCTCAACAACTCTCCTTTGCCCCTACAGACCTTTTAACTTGCCTGACCTTTAGTTGTCATTTTATTAAATTAAACTAATTTGCTTGCATATCTGTCTTTGTACAAATCCCAAGCACTAATATCTTCTATTCTCAGCTAGCACATTGTTTGGCATTTAATAGCTACTAAATAAATATTCGTTGATTAAATCAATTCTTCTACTCAATATTTCTCTAATTCTATATGAGAACACTGAAGTCTAGAGATTAGGTAAAGGCAATTTAGTGGAATTTCTGGGGCTATTACCATCTCCAGATGTAGGATCTTATGTGGTACTTGTTAGTTGTCAAAAGCTCTCAGATAACAGCAGATTCTGTAATGCTGAAAAGTTATCCATGACATTCATTTGTTTTGTATTGCTTGAACTAACTTAGAGTGAAGTCTTAAGGCTTAGTCATAGGCACCAGATTATGTGTTCAGACTATTAATTATGACATTTTAAGATAAAGTAGTACAGTATAATCAGTGGTTTAGTAATTAAGATCCGTCAAACAGCAACATTTTCATTAAGCAAATCATTAAGGACCAAGTCAATTTTACCAAATCTGTTTATTGGACAGTGCCTAAATGCTGGCTTTCTTTCTCTGTGTTTTATTTCAATTTCATAGGAGATATTTGACAAAATAAACGTTGGTTATCTGAACTAAGTCTGAATATTCACAGCACTTGGGGGATTTTCTTTTCACTTTAATTGGGAAAGCATTTATAATTATTTTACAATTGTCTTTAAATACCCACTGAATGAAATGAATCACCTTAGCTCCTCTCCTACATGGCCAGAGCAGTCAGTGCATCAGCAGAGGCAACACTTACACAGTGTTCTTGATTCCCTAGGCTCTGTGCTAAGAGTTTTACATCTCTTCACTCATTAAGTTTCTAAACATTCTCAGAGCTCAGCCCATCACCATCTCCAAATCATCCTATTTGTAACATATATTATTCTGATCACTATATGTTCACTTACATCCAAATAATACTCTTTGCTGCTATAAAAATGAATGCAGGGAAAAGATAAATGCCTTAGATGAAAATACTTAAATAAGTTGCTCTACATAAATAAAACCTAGAAATGCAAACAATCCTTAAACTAAAATAAACATAGAAAAGTGAGACTGATTTTTTTAAAAGTAGATACTATAGAAACTAAATGTTTAATATGTGGCTATAGATTGTATTAGGAACAAAATTTAAATAGATTTATATTTTAATATGTAAATTTAAAAATATATACATATATATATCCACAAATAATTAGATATTCAGATATTCAGCTTTAACTCAGATCTATGTTTCTGACATCAGGCCATAGCTTGGTAGGGGAGAGGTGAAATTCATATTTTAAAAAAATTAGATTTCCATTGGTATAGAAAAATTAAATGTAAGTTAAAGCTTGAATATCTAAGGATATATGTTTTCTAATGTTGTCATTTGATTCTGAGATTTCCATGATGTAAACACAAATAATTAGAAAGACAAATATTTTGACTTTTGGAGTCTCTGTGCACTTACAGTTTTGAGAATTTGTATAACTACCAAAAGCCATTCCAAATTTGTTTTTGCAAAGCAAATAGTCAACCCATTTTAAGAAAATTCATCCTAGAAATTGACACTGGTAACAAATTTGAATTAAATATTGTCATTTATTTCCATTTTCAAGGTGTGAAATCTGTGAGAAGAAATGCCAAATCATGAGGCAAAAATGCTAGAAAAGTGTAATACCTACTAAGCTATAAATTATCTGTTTTGGATTTTTTCTTCCAGTGCTTAGTAAGACAAATTCTTTATGTGAAATAGGTACAGTAATTCATCAATTCTATATATATCCTATTTTTCTGATATGTGGAATCTCACATAAAACCACATAGTGCCTAACTGGAGTAAAGGAGCTAAATTCTTTCTCAAGTAATTTAAAGAAACTGGAGAGTTAATGGGTCTTGACTATTAGGGGAAATTAGGATGAGAATCCATTTTGATTCCAAGTGACATGATATCCCTTATTCTTCTTTTAAGTGACATGATATCCCTTATTCTTCTTTTACTGGGCTTTATCTCCCTCACAGCATTATGAGCTAAACAAGTCTGTATTGTGACTCATTTTATTCTAAATCCTTACCTGAACACCATTCCTTTATTCCATTTGGAAGGTTGTTTTTTTTTTTTTTTTTCTGACTTATTAAGAGTCGTATGAAGAAACTACCATATACAGACTGTTTTTGCATTTCCTGTAGGCATGGTGTTAAAATTGGAAACTCCTTTCATCAGGTAAAAGTTTAAACTCTGGGACACCACAGAAAACAAAACAGAAAAAGACCCCTGTCTTCTTTAAGCTTACATTCTAGTAATAGGAAATCAATGAAAAATAAGATAAGTAAAACGTATCATAAATTAGATGGTAAGACTAACACTTAGATGTAAGTGTTGTGGAAGGAAGGGCTTTCTTAGAGGGTTTGTATTTGATCATGTGGTTGGTGAAGACTACACTAAAAAAGGAATATTTAAGTAAAGACTAGAAAGAAATGAGAGAACAAGCTGTTAGATATTTGAAAGAAGAGTATTCCAGGAAGTAAGGACAACAAATACAAAGGATCTGGAACAGAAATGTGTCTTGAGTGTTAATGAAGTTTAGTTAGAATGGAGTAAAGAAAGGGAAGGTAGTTGAGAGTGGTAGGAGATGAGGTCGAAGAGAGCAGGAGCTGCTCTTTGTAGAGAATACAGATTACTGTAGGACCTATGACTTGTTTTAAGTGAAATGAGAAGACTTCAGTTTTGAGCACTAAGGGTGATATGATACTAGTTTCTTTTAGCAGAATTACTCCCACTACTGTACTGAGAATAGCATGTAGAAGGGCAACTGTGTCTGGAAAGGAGGATGCTCATCTCTAGGAATGAGGAAGTTCCAGAGACTGGCAGAATAGAGACTGCAGGGATAGAAGTTTGTAATATAATTTGAAAATAAAAAGATATGCTGAGAAATTACATGTGAAATGTTAAAAACATCTTTTCCTAGGCAACTAGAAGATTAGAGTTAGCTTTTACTGCAATAATCTGAGGGAGGGACAGTTTTGGGGCAACTGTAAGAGATCAAGTTCAGTTGGTACAGTATTACCTTTGATAGAGATTCTTGATAGAAATCTATAGGGGGAGTCTTCTTTTTTTAAGATTTTACTTATTTCATGAGAGACACACTGGGAGAGGCAGAAACATAGGCAGAGGGAGAAGCAGTCTCCCTGCAGGGAGCCCGATGTGGGGCTTGATCCCAGGATCCTGGGATCACAACCTGAGCCAAAGGCAGATGCTCAACCACTGAGCTGCCCAGGCGTCCCCTATAGGGGAGGTCTTGAGTGAGCCACTGGATAGTCAGTTCTGGAGTTCAGGGGAGTGGGCTAGGCTGGAAATAGAAATTTAAGTCTGGTCCATGTTTTGTAAGCATTGATGGTCTTCTTTGTCCTCTATTGTTTAAAGTCTATCTTCTCTTTCATCAGACTAGAAAGACTACAGGAATTTCTCCTGGAAAATGTTGTTTTGATAAAGTTCAATTGCAAATTATCTTAATTTTGTTCCTTCTACTAATTTTAATTGAATTAACAGAGTGAATTCTGATTTAGGAAGGACCAAAACAGGATTTGAGCAATGATCTAGGGAAAACCATTTTGGGACTTTTATAGGCCACATTGGGAAATTACACATGCCAGTGAATGGAGTGATGCCTGACTTAACTATCTTTTAGTCAATGAGAACTTCCAGATTATGTAAATAAATAAACAAGAGGAAACAAACTGAATACTCCTCCACTTGACCTTTATTTTTCAAATACTAATTTGGTTATTACTTCAAATTCAGTTGATCTTTTCCAGAAAAGAAGCAGCTCCAGAGGTATCTTATGCCAAAAATAGCAACCACTAGTTTGTGGGTCTTTTACAATATTAGTGTGTTGCAAGCTGTATTGTCACTATGTCCACTAACCTGCTGCTCCCTATTCTCAGCCTTTAAGTGAAACTCTTTTGTTTTCTATCCAATTTATTAATAAATTCTTCTAATTTTATACTCACATGTACATATATTCATATACTCCCATGCATGTGCTACACATTTACTTGTATGTTACAGAAACACTGCCTTCTGTGACTGGAAAATTCTCAAGATTTCAGTAGAAACATGGACTGCTCTATAAATCTGTGACATCCTTTGGATAGTATTTTGGGGAAGGAGTGAAGAGAAGGTTAACTTTGGAAAGAAGTATAGTATTATAAAAGATGTTTTATCTATGAACAGGGAAATAAAATAACACTTTCTAAAAAAAAAGACAATCCAATCTAAATCAATAAAGGGAAGTACATGTTTTTGAATAGACAAACCATAGGATAATTAATGGGCATGGCAGGCAAAGGAGTAACTTGGGATGACAAGGTGCTTTAAAAAAAACAAAAACCAAACCAAAACAAAACAAAAAACAGGAGTGCCTGGTTGGCTTAGTTGATTAAGTGGCTGCCTTCAGCTCAGGTCATGGTTCCAGGGTCCTGGGATCAAGTCCTGTGTCTGGCTTCCTGCTCAGTGGGGAGGCCGCTTCTCCCTCTGCCCTCCTCCTTCACCGCTCCTCATGTTCACTCACTCTCTCTATCTCTCTCTCAAATAAATAAATAAATAAATAAATAAATAAACAAAATCTTAAAAAAAAAAACTTATAGAAAGTAGATATTTAGGAGTAAATGGAACAAAAATAAGCTCAAAATTTGAATCTTTTATAGACATGACTGCAAAAATATATATTTATAGCAATAAAGCCTTTAATATTTGCAGGTACATTATGCTTTGCACTAATATTACATATTTTATTTAATCTTTTATATAAATTCTCAGAGGGGTGGAATTATAATCATTTTATGAACATGAGGCATCTGAAGTCCAAGAGCAGGTAGAACTGGTACATGATTCTTCTGAGTACCTAGCGTGTTTTTACTGGCATCTAACTTATAACCATTAAAAAAATCAATTTAAATGTTTCCAATGACACACATATATGAAAGTGCTTTCCAAAGTTGTTTATTATAAATACATAAAGAGCATTATGTTCACTGTTTCGTTACTTTTGGTTTTGCACTGCATTTTTGCTATAGGTACATCTATTATTAACTATATACAACAGCCTACATATCTCTACAATTCCTTTTATTTATGTAGTTTCTCCTTCACAATTTCTCAAAGTCAAAGTCAAAACAAGAAAAGCTTTGCAAAATATCTCTTAAGCAAAAGAACTTAGTGAAAGACTATTATTCAGTGAATTAACCCTTGAATCATTTCTAGAAATATTGGCTATTTTTGTTAAATAAAATCAGAACTGATGCAAGATTGAAGTAAGAGATGTGTGATTCTAACTCTTATTGAAATGAGTACTGTGTTATTTAAAGAACTACACCAAATGGCCAAGTAATCATAGCTTAGAAGACCAGGGGCTGGATTCCAAATCAAACACTGAGTTCAGAGCAGAAGTAATTCTATACTTGAGTTATTTCCAATGTCACTTTATCTTGTATGGATAAGATAATGATTCTTGGAAAACAGAGCTTAAATAAACATCCTAAGGCATACATTGATACTGTGATATAATATGCCTTGAGAAACTTGAAACTACTCAGAAGACCTTCTTTTCTCTTTTAAAGTACCAGTAATGATCAATACCCCCAGCTTCTGTACCCATGAAAAATGCATGGTTATGTAACTGTACACATGTGATTCTTGCTACAGATGTGAATATATTTACAAAGAAGAGATTGGATGCACTTGATGAACTAATCAATTGTGCAGATTATTCAGGGGTGAGGAAGCTGAATAAGTTCATTTCATAAATTCCAAATGTAAAGGTAAAAAGAAAACATTGAAATGCTGATTTAATGAAGTTTTCTGCTTAATGCATAACCATGACTAACCACAGCATGGGGGAGCCTGCTGTTAATGAGGCAAACTTTCGTTGATACAAGCGAGCAACTAATAATGTCTACCTTTAGGGCAGATGAATCTATTATTTTAGTCCTGGTGAACAACAAAGAGAAGGGATAGAGCAGGGAATGTGATATAATTGCCTCTCTTAAAGGAAAAGTTGCTCTCCTTTGAGATATAGAATTTCTTCTTTGCCTTCACAGCAATCCTTTTTTTATGCAGCAGGAAACCAGGTGTGCCATAAAATAGAACCAGCTTGTTCTCTTCTTTTGGGGTTATATTAACTGAATTAATATGCTCAGTAAGTCCTCTAACTACATCTCATTCTTAATACTAATTATTTCAATTTACAAGATAAAATGTCCATTACCCGGAGTTCGCTTTTCATGTGTGATCTAATAGGAACACAGCAAGGATATAAGATTCAATTCTGTTTTCACTGAATTTCAAAAGGTGCAACAGAACAAAACTCAGGAAAACAAAAAGATAACAAAGTGATGATTCAAAGACTGGTACAAGGGGAGGGTGTTTGGAAGAGATAACACCTTGAAACATGAGGTACAGTGGGGCACAGAGACATAAAATAGGATGATTTGGGTTTAGATTCTCCCATTCTGTTGTTTAATTTGTAAGTGGTGTTAGTGCTGTTTCTTAAGCTCAGTGAGCCTGATTTCTCTTTAATATAACACTGATAGTAATACTCACTTTACAGTGTAGTTTTAAAGATTAATAGATAATATCTACAAAAAGCCTCCTTTTCTCTTTTTTTGTTTGTTTTCTTTTTATTACCTAATTTTGTTTTGTGCCTTTGTTGTGTGTGTTTGGCAGTTCTCATCTTGTGTCCTTGGGAAGAGAATGCAGTTTCACATTTTTAAAGTTGATGTCCTCCCACTAATTTTGTTGAGCTCTGTAACAGGCTGTCATTGCTATGCACGTTATTTACAAGCACGAAAGAAAATTGACCCAGTTTTCAAGCTATTTTGAATTCCTTTGGACTCATTTATTTACATTCATTTGAACTGAAGTGATGAGGGGAATTGATGTGCCTAAATCTTGGTACCAGAATCCTCTCCCCATAGTCACTGTTTAGTCTTAAAATGCTGTAGCAGTCTATCTGTGACGAGAACAAATGGAAATTGGGTGGTCTCTGATTTCCACTTAATCCTTGTTCCTACTAAGTAGGACCAGATGATGAGTCCTTGTTTAGCAGATGCAATTCTAATACAGGAAAGTACCATACTGGGTTTATTTGGTAATTTTCTCATACTAAATTTTAATTAAAAATAGATGAAAATGTAATAGAGATAGTAAGGCTCAGCTGCTACAGTTAAAATCTAATGTAATTCACATTATTGAGTATGGTAATTTAAAATAACTTGAAAATATTGTGAATACTAATGGGCCATAAAACAAGTTAGAAGAGATAAGACTTAGAGGTAAATAGTGACAAGTTTGATGTTAAATCTTGGTGATCTCAAATTTAGTTTCCAAACGTGGTACACCAAACATGTTGCCTCTTCCTTGAGTGATTACACCTATAAAAAATGATTACTATATCAGTCTTAGGACAACCATGATAGGCAGCATGACATGCATTCATTCAAATTGTGGAATGAAATTTCATTAATGATTGCTTCAAATACTAGCCTCTAGAATCCCTGGTTCTCTTTACATTTCAGGACAAGGAAACTTTGAAACTGTATCTTATGTCACATAAGCATGTGTTGGTCACAAACCTGGATATAACAATCCCCCTGCTGATGACTCCCAAAAAAGACACACATCATGAAGATGCAAGTCTTATGCTTGAGTATAATGAATGACTCTACAGAGTCACTTCTACAGATTTCTCTAGACATCCTGTGAGGAATGCTTATTTATTTCTCAAATACATTCTAATTGTTGCTTGTTAGCCTGGCTATCTACCTAGTGGGGCTCTAGACCATTGCCTATTTTTCTTGCAGGTCTTTTTTTGCTGACTATAAACTTTTGGCAATTTCTGCTTCTGCTATGCTACTTTGTGCCTTGCAAGGTGTGGGACCCTTCTATATTTTCCCCAAAATGATTGCTAATACCAAGCTTGGTCACTTAAGAAAATTTACTTGAAGAGTTGGGCAAACTAGAGGAGCACACTTTGAATCAGTCATAATTAGTCCAGTCCAAGGTCCTTCCTACAGATTTGCTTCTTGATTAACTTTCTCCTTCTTCCAGTCAGTTTTTGTGATGTAGGGGCCAGTCTGTATAACTTAATTGCTTCAAGGGAATGAGTTTGATGCCAGAGCTCTCCTCTTCTCCCCGGGGTGGAAGTTCCAGCCTCTGGGCAGTGGTAGTAGCAGAAGGGGATGGGGGAATGAGCTGTTTTCCCAAAGAAAAAGATAATATGCTGCAAAACAGCTCTATCACTAATGATGCCAAATTTCATTGTTATGGCTGCTTTGACTTCATGGGCATAAAACACTCCTTACAGAATAGAATTTTGCCTTATCATTGTAAAACAAAATAATTTTGTACAAATAAAATATGTTACTCAAAAGGATTGAAAAGTATTAGGCAAAATTAATTAAACAGTTTTGTCCCTTTCTAACCACTAAAACTTCACAAAAGTAGTTATGGTCTAGAACTATCTTGCCCTCTCTGTCACCTACTGGAAAACTATTTCACATTAGTTTGTTTCCATAGTGTCCACTTAGCATTTATACGAAGTTGTCCTTCTTTACCTTTAATAATCAATAGACTGCCTATTAAACCTTCAGTATTTAGCTGTTATTATCTAGACAGACATTTTGGAGAAAATAATATTTAAACTGTTTACAGAATTAGTTCTGTCTTTTGTAAAGTAGAAATAATGATGCCTGCTTTTTCAAGTTCATTGGTTGGCCAGTTAATTCCAGTGCTCTTTAAACTCATGTGTGCGGTGGTGTGGAGTCTTCTGGGTTTCGCTAAGGGAACCCTTGGTCTGATCAGTGCAGCAATTATTCCTCTAATAAGCATTTTAGCTTATTATATTTGCCCCCCTGCATATGTATATCACATATACACACCACACACAACTACCACTACCATCTTCTGTCAAACTGGCAGATTCCAAATATCTGAAATGTCTTACCCTAAGCCATAATTTACTCCATACTTCATTAAAGATGTTTCCGGCCATATAGTTATGATGAGACTGTATCTCTTTAAAATAGGGGGAAAATAATGGATACAACATATGCTTAAAATTAGACCTGAAAGTCACAGCCAGCCATCTTTAGTCAATGGGTTTTAGTGTAAAATAAGGATAGGTTTTTGCTGGTATGTACTATTTACAAATCTGTAATGTTCTACCTTTATTTATAAACCTTAAAAGAAAAAGAGACAAAGGGGAATGTTCACAAGGAGCATTTTAAATATACATATGTAGCATACGTAATACATAAATATACAAGGTTAAAAAAAGGAAACTCACCAAAAAACTGTATCTGACAGACTCTGTATGGTAGGAATATAATTCACATTGATAATTATTCTGTTTACAGTACTTTAATAGCTACATTGATTATATTTGGAATAATGAATTGCTTATGTTAATAGTACTTGGAATTCGCTTATTTAAACACCTATCATTGCTAATTTCAGTTACCCAATAATGGCAAATTAAGATAACACAATTAAATGGATTTTATCGAACTTTCTTTGGGGGGAAAACACATTCATTTGACATAAAACCTATTTTAATGCCAGATTTATTTTAAGCTAACAGGTTCATTTTAAATTAAAGGACAGAGCTGTAATTATGAAAAAAATGTCCCTTTGACAATACATATAGTTTTAGTATAGACCCAGTACTAGGGAATATTTTGAGTTTTTTCCCCTAGTACTTTGTTCTTCTTAAGTGCTTTTAAATTGTTTTTATAAGCGATTTATCACAATAATCATGAGATGAATTGAAGTAATGTTTCCATTTCACAGATAAATGTATAGCATTATTAATGATTAAGTCAGTTCCTCAAAGTAATGAATGCACAGAGGTAGTTGGTGCTCACATACACATTATAGCTCTTTCTATAGACAGGTTTGCACAGTGTTTAGGATGGAGGTGACCCAAAAGTACTTGTATAGTAAATAAACTCTTGAAATAATGAATTTAACTCCAGTCTGCTACTTAGTTGAGGTCTAGTATTCTGTTTTTTAGGGACTAATATGGGCCCTTCTCTATGACTGATTTGAAATGCTGGATAAAATCTGTATTCTGGTCTAAGCAATGGTCCTCACCTGATGGTATCAAGGACCATATACAGATTTATTATTAGGAATTAAAATATTGGTATTAGAATATTATTCTATCCCTGTTTCTTTATCTTAAAGATATAAATAAAAAAATATCTTACAGATTTGTGAGAATTAGATAAAATAAATAGTATAAAGTAGGTAGACCATTGTCTACGGTATCTGGAATGCATTCAATAAATTATAGGTCAAACTAGTTTCAGATTAAAATTAATGTTATGTGGAGAGGAGTACATTTATTTATTCAACATTTTCATGACAATCCATAAACACTTGTTTATCCTAATCCTTTACACATATTTATAACAATGTTTTAAAGCCATATGTACTTTTTCTGTTTCTTTTCCTCTCTGTATCTCTTTGTAAGATTTATCACTACTTCACTACTTAACTTCACTACTATTGTTTTCCAATTGATAAATCTATTTATTTATGTCTAAATTTATACATTGTAAATATATATATGTATATATACAGTATTTAAATATATAAATACTATGCTTTTTATTTTGGGAAAAGCCTAAATTTCAAGAACATGAAAGCCTAATTTCAAGAAATATTAACCTAAAATAACTACAGTGCAAGATATTGTTTGATATGTATATAAATGGTTACATAAGTGCTATAAGTTTTCAGAGAAGTTGTACTCTATTGCTGTTAGGAAATTGGGTCAGGTGAAAACAGAGTTTTTAAATATGGATAAAAATTTTTAGAAATATGGTTAGAATTCTCGCAAGAAAGAAAAGGTAATTATGTGATAGGAGGGAGGTGTTAGCTATTGCTATGGTGGCAATTGCTAAATGTATTAGGTCAACACATGGAGTACCCTGAACTTACACAATGTTATACCTCACTAAAGCTAAAAAATGTGGATAGGATTTCAGAGATTGGTCAATAGCACTTTGTAAACCTAGGAATTCTAAACATTTATGTTTAAAAATGCTCCCCTAGTGCTTTGGATGATATCCAGGTTTGGATATCACTGCTAGCCAACTAGTTGGCCTTCTTGGCTCTCTGGTTTTGACTGGTGACAATCCCAGGTGCTAGAAGAACTAAAGAGAGAAACAAGGAGAGAGATCTTATAAAAGAAGAAATGTATATTCACACCTTTCTCAAGAAAGGATAGTTTTTTATAGTAGCAGTCTATTAAGTTCAGCCTGTTTTATAAACTTATTCCTTGGAACCACTGAAGTTATAAATTCCTGGTTTGGTATTTACTAGCTATGTGACTTAGAGTAAGTTAATTAGCAACTCTAAAAGTCTCCTTTTCTGTATATTTAAACTGAGGGTAATCATGCCTTGTTCCCAGCTTCTTCTTGTGACTAAGTGAGATAATGCTCTGTAATCATTGCATTGAACATGCAGAACTTGATGGGTCATACATACTCTTCTAACCGTTTTATGCTTTCCTACACTTGCTTGTCCAAATGTGTTTCATAGGGATAATTTCTCTCCACTGCTTGGATTAAGTGGAGCCTCAAGATATTTCTTGTAAGACGTAGTGTTCTCCAGAGAAGCAGGATGGACAGGAGTGGCTGGCACAATCAAAGTTTATTGCCTCACAATTCCAGAGAATAGAAGTCCCAGGGGAAGTGCTGGCAGGGTTTGTTCTTTCTGAGGGCTGTGAAGGAAGAATATATTCCAGGTCTTTCTCCTTGATGTGTAGATGGCCTCTTTTTTCCTGTGTTCACATGATCTTACCTCTACAGATATCTCTATGGACATATTTCCCTTTTCAAAAGGATGCCAGTCATCTTGGACATGGGCCCACTCTAGTGACCTCACTAATTTAACTATCTCTACAAAGGTGCCATCTCCAGATAAATTGACATTCTGAGGTCCTGAGGGCTAGGACTTCAACATATGAATTTTGCAGGAACACAGTTCAACCCATAATACCTTCCAGTCTCCCAATTCCATTCTAGTCTTTGTTTTCTAGGAGTAACTACCCTGACTTCAATGATTATTATTCCTCTCCTTTTCCTTACTATTTTACCAAATATTAAAGTATGGCAAAAATATTGTTTGTGCTTAAAAGATTATTTATTTATTTATTTATAAAGATTTTTATCTAGTTATTCATGAGAGACACACAGAGAGAGAGAGGCAGAGACACAGGCAGAACGAGAAGCAGGCTCCATGCAGGGAGCCTGATGTGGGACTCAATCCCGGGACTTCAGGACCATGTCCTGAGCCAAAGGCAGACACTCAACCACTGACCCACCCAGGGATCCCAAAAGATAATTTATTTTTATAAACATTATATAATCTTATCTAACATTTTATGTCAGTATTATGTTTCTTGAGATTTGACCATGTTGATGTGAAAGCTATAACTTACTGATTTGCTTTGTAAGAAACTTTATCAAGACATTAGTTAATTATTTCATATTTAATGGGTCTGTTGGTTAAATTCACTTTTATTGTTATGAATATGTTGCAGTGGTATTCCTAAACACAAAAGGGTCCTTTTTTTTATTTCTTGGGGTACAGGGACTAGAAGTACTCCAGAATATGTGCTTAGGAATGGATTTGCAGAATCAGAAATTATGTATGGGTCAGTGTTGGATCAGAGTAGCAGAACTGCTGTATGGTTAAAGAATTTATTACAAAAAATAATCTTACGGAATTATAGGAAGTGCTGGTAAGACAAAGATGAATGGATCAGAGAAAAGTAAAAATATTTGATATGGTGAGTTTGATAAAGTTGAAGCTTGTGAGAAGCTAGGTATATCTGTTGCGGGAGTGAATCCTGCAGGAGTCTGGGATAAAAATCCATGGTAGTGTGTTGAGTTTTCATGGATATTTTCACTGGATCTGCAGCAATTCATCCAGCAGGCTGACAGAGAAGGAAAGCTTGGTTGAATGAGGAGTAAAGCAGGAAGACAAACAGGAACACACTATCCCCACAGAGTCTGCCCCTTACAGATTCTAACTAAACAAAGTGTAAATTTCTCATGTGACAAACCCTAACATGAAAGCATACAAGAAGAATTCTGGAATTCACATTTACAGATTACCTAAGTTGAAATAGCATAACACCATTACATCAACTTCATGAGGTAATTAATTCCAAATATTTTTCCAAAGTTGTTCCAATTTTTACCCTACTAGCAATGTGTTAATTTCTCTTGCTCTTCATTCTTATTAGTCCTTGCTTTGTTAGGCTTTCATTTTGCATATCTAGTATGTATAAAATAGTATTTTATTCAGATTATAATTTGTATTTCCCTTCCCTGCTCTTTAAAGGGATTCAACAGCTTCCCAATATTTACTGGCATTCATATTTTCTATTCTGTGAAATGCCTATTAAATGGCATTGCTCCCCTTTTTTCTATGTAATCTATTCTCTTTTTTCCTTATATATTTGAGTTATTTTTATATTCAAAGATACATTACAAACATCATCTCTATTTTTTTTAAAAGATTTTATTTATTTAGTCATAAGACACACACACAGAGAGAGAGAGAGAGAGAGAGAGAGAGGCAGAGACAGGCAGAGGGAGAAGCAGGCTCCATGCAGGGGGCCCAACATGGAACTTGATTCTGAGTCTCCAGGATCAGGCCCTGGGCTGAAGGTGGCGCTAAACCGCTGAGCCACCTGGACTGCCCCATCTCTATTTTTCTTACTGGTAATATATTAATATTTATCTCTTATTTTTCTTATTCGTGCTTTCTATGACTAATTTCTTTGGTTATTCTGATACTTAAAAGAGTTAGATACTTCTTATAACAAAAATTTAGAGATTATTTTTTTTCTCAAATAATAAAAAACTTTCCTACTTTGAGCTTGCTCTATGCTTGAGGAAGTTATACTGGAAAAGGGTGATGTCTGGCTATGTTCTCTTCTTGCTTTTCTTTACCTACTGCAAGTCAACTAGCCATGGCTTCTGGCCATCCAGTATTTGAATACTTTGAAGCTGGAGTGAGCTAGAGATAATTAAGAATCAACCACTTTACTTGACAGATCTTATCCTGCTTTAACATTGGGCTTTCTTAGGTTTGTGACTATTCAGTTCTCTCTCTTGGTGGTGTTTTTCTGGACTGTCCTTCCCAAGATGCAGGTGGTGTTTTATTATCACTTTTTCATCTGGCTGCTTCAATTTTTTTCTCTGGATCCTTGGACATCTGGCAGTCTATTTTTTCTGTCGGTGTCATTTCATTCCCACATCCCACCTTGAACAGGACTTAAGAGGACTGCAGTCAGTTTAAACCAGTGCCCACTTTAACTCATGACTAAGATTCATACTTTTGTTGCCCTACTGTTGGTAGAAGTAAAACTCAGTCCTATTGCCATCCTATTTCTCACCTTTTCATTCCTCAGACTGATTTATTTACCCTTTCAACTTTAGATCACTCAAAAGCTGTTGTCAAACAGTATTCCCATGGAATATCTCATCCAAATGCCAGGACACCCACAGAAACCCTTTATCAAGCTTCATTTTAAACCCCTCTAACCCAACTCTAGCAGAGGAGGGTAAATAGGCACCAACACTTTCTATAGTAATCTCCTCTCCCAACTTGTTCAGATTCAATCTATTTACACTCCTGATAAGATATGAGGCCTACAGGGTTTGAAAACATTGAGGAAACTTTCTTTTTTGCAAATGCTCACTTTGGAATTTAGGAGGACATGTCACAAATTGGTTTCTTCATGGTCTTTTGCATCCTCAATCTAATCTGAGACAGAAAATGTCCTATATTAACCTCCCAATATGTTATTTTATTATAAAGAGTGCCTCACATCTGATAGATAAATAGAAGTCTTAGATTAGTAATTATAATTTCATAGAAAAAATAACTATTATATGTACCAGCTAGATGATTCCAGATCAATTCTCAGTTTTTAAAGTTCCTAAAAGATACTTAATTACAACCTCTACCATGTGGATGCTTCAATATCATTTTCAAAAGCCTTGTCAGTGTGGTGACTTATATAGAATGAGTTTTTTCCATCAGTGTCTGAATAAGCTTTCTGGAAGTAGAAAGCAATTGGTTTTTTTCTTTTCCTATCATTGGATCCTACTGAAATCTCTCCCAACTACTCCACGCCATTTTAAAAGTCAAGATGGAAAGGCTCAGTTTCTAAGCCTAAAATGTATTTTCTTTTTGCATATTCACTGAGAAGCTAAACTTCCAACAAGAGGCTTTTCATCTCTGAATCTTTGTTTTAATTTGGGCTTGAGTCAAAAGTTTGTCTTAAGAAATTGGTGGTTGCATATACAGGCATTGTATTAAAGAGCTAGAACAGTATAGGAGAGAATACTCTGCACTTATATCAGAATTAGTTTGAGTCTTGGCTGGGTCAATTATGCAGAAATTTGAGTCAAATCCTATACCTCATTAATATGGTCATTCTCTATGTGATCACTCTCCTACTCCTAAATCCATTCACTACTAATCTTTGCTTTGCTCTAAATCTCCTCTGTACTGCATCCCCCAGGCTCCATGGTGATTAACTTTTGTTTTAGGTTCATCCAGTGGTATGTGGGAGCCAACTCATACCAGCTTGCAAGAGCCAATTGTATGCATCTCTTTCCACCTCCAGTTCAATGACATAACATTGGTAGATCAAACCCAGCCATGGTGGGAGTGATTATACTACAGATACTGGCAAATTCTAAAATCAAGATTTTGTTTTTGTTTTGAAAGCCATTTTTTAAACACTTCATTTATCAGTGTTAACTCCCTGGGTTAGCCATAGGAGGTATGGACAGATCAGAATGCAGGAAAAAAGATAGATACTTCATCCTTTCCTCTCCTTGCTTCAGAGCTTCATTTTGAAAAGCATCCCCTACTTTCTCTTCCACTATTCCTATCAAGGAGGCCCACCTTCCAGGATCCCCTCTCACAAAGGAATTGGTAACATTATTTCATCCCCACCTTTTCAGCCAGGGGGTTTCTCTGTTGTTTATCTCTGGTTATCTCTTCACCCTTTACCAGTTCTCTTTATGCTGCCCACTACTCTTTAAGTAGTAGTACCTTCATTAAATTTCATTTGAACTAGCTGGTATCCATTCTGTTTCCAAGATCATAAATGATGTATCAATTAAGACAGTTTTTCTGAAATTACCCAAATGCATTCTCAGAATTTCACTAAATATGGTACCTCCCTGCAGCTCCTACCTTGTATTAAGTTTGGCATGCAAGATGAGGCTTCTTTAGAATCAAAATCCTGGAATATAGAATGATGGCAGCCAGCCTGATCATTAAAAATAAAATGACTTTTTAAAGTTAAGAATTTTCTTATTTTCACATTGACTAACTGAAAGTTAAAAAGCCAAATATTTAGCTTTGGGCTGCTCTTGCTCTTCCTAGCCCAAACACATGTAACATTGCTTTTTCTTTTCCTCAAATCACCATGGTTTTCACTTTACTTGAGAATTTGAGAAATTTCATCGTCATTACTCTTCTTAATGTGCTGCCAAATAGTTCACCTACTGACATTATTTCACTAGGGGTAGGAAAATAAGTGGTTTATTTTTACTTTTAAAAAATCTAGCTGTGGTGAGGAACATCTAAGGAATGTTACTGTTTGTTCTCCCTTCTACAACCAATTAGTTATTAAAAACCACTTAGGGCCAAATAAAATGCAAAATCTAACCTAGTTCTCCTCCTCCCCTTTACTAATTTTCATCAAGACAGAGGTTTAGACAGTGGAAATGGCATCCTTTAGCACATTTCCTTTTTTTTTGTTTTTAAAGATTTTATTTATTTATTCATGAGAGACACACACACACACAGAGGAAGAGACACAGGCAGAGGGAGAAGCAGGCTCCATGCAGGGAACCTGACATGGGATTCGATCATTGGCCTCTAGGATCATGCCTTGGGCCAAAGGTGGTGCTAAACCGCTGAGCCACCCGGGCTGCCCACATTTCCTTTTTAAAGTCTGGTTAACTTGGCAGATGTTAAACAGTACATATTTTATTTCTGAAATTACAAAAGAAAGAAGTAGTACTTCTCTTTACCCAAAGACCATATGTCAAGGAAAAATATTTTATACACAGATTCTCTCAAGGAAACTTATTTTCTTTATATTTTTACTGCCAGATTTATTGGGTTGATTCTCAGATCAACATACTTCTGTTTGAAATGCTATCTATAGAAATAGCTCTGTGTCCCATTATCTTCATAACAAGTAAACACTCTCTGAAATCATGGTAATAATTATTTCTAAAGATGGGGATGGAAAAACTCTATTTTTCTCAGTTGAGGTGCCACGGTCATGTTTAGATCACCCTACTAGTTTCTTCTATTTTATGCTTAGCTACGTTAAAAAAGATAAATGGAAACTGATTCTATGGGATTCTAAATCAGGGCCAAAGGTATGATTATAACATTGACTTCTAGTATGTGCTTTGCAAATGCATGACACTGATCATAAGATGAATGTTTCCTATTATCATTGTTAGGGATAAATATTATTTTAAAAAGACTCAATATCATTTAGTTTAAACTCTCCATCTTCAAAATATAAGAGCAGCCATTTTATCTCTGTTACACATTCTCTTAACTATTCCTGAATTCATGGGCATATAGGGTATCCACTTTAATAAGTATACACCTATTAGACATTAATCCATTTGGCCCTCTTAGATATTTCAACATAACACATTTGGGGATTTTGAAAATCTATATCTAAATACTTATATTAATATTTACAAATATATAGTTTACTCAGTATTCTACATGTTTATATTATATTATACTTTCTTAAAGCTTTTCATTAAATTAATACTTTTAAAATGTTAACTCTGGTTAGTTAGTTCCATTTTAAGGAATACTATGGCCAGCCAGTCTGTATGCCAAAGTCCATTTAGAATTCCAAACAGATTTCCTATTCCTAAACTACTGGGTTCCAAAGAAAGTCATTCAGGAAGCATTAACAGCCTCAAAAGCTACAATATACCTTTTTCTCTTCTTTTCTTTCCATTTTTTTGGGGGAAGGGGGATTGTTTTGATTTTTTTCTGAACATTCCACATGTTTACCCACCCATAATTTTATGAATCTTATTTTTATCTTTTGGAAATTTCTTCCCCTCTTACAGCATTTTAGTTTCTACTTATCCTAGAAATTTGTCTTTATTTTTTTAAATATTTTATTTATTTATTCATGAGAGACACGAGAAAGAGGCAGAGATATAGGCAGAGGAGGTTGCAGGCTCCCTGCTGGGAGCCCAGTGAGGAACTCAATCCCAGGATTCAGGGATCACAACCTCAGCAGAAGGCAGATGCTCAACCACTGAGCCACCCAGATGCCCCTAAATGTGTACCTTTAAATAAAAATCACCTTTAACGTTCTTTAATCCTTCAGAATGAGTTTTTTTCCTTTGAGCTCTCATAATGCTTTGAAAATAGTACTATTATATTAACACATAATGTGGTTTTTCACATATGTTTCCATAAACAAATCTAGTACTTCTAGAGGACAGTGTCTTATGGTATTCTTTTGGCCTTTCTGAAAGCTAAGGCAAAGCCAGGATATAGTCTGTGCTCAGTGAATATTTGTTTAATAAATTATTGGATGCATAAACTACTTTTTTCTAGTTATTGGGATTTATACTGATTATATTCCCTTAAGAAAACAGACAATGATTTCTCTTTAAATATTCCTAAAGAAAGGATCATGGGCATTTAACCCAATGGGGCCCAACAAAAATAATTCTCTGAGTTTGCAGAGCATATAGATTAAATGAATGTTAAGTTATACCAAGTCAATGTTCTTTTTCTGCAGTTTTAATTTTATTAAATTATTAATTAGATCCACAACTCATTATAAAATTTTTCACAGGGATTTAGAAACAAAGGGCTTCAGATAGAACATATTAGTGTGTAGTTCATCTAAATGTGTTTCTCTGAACAGAAAAGTTAGAAAAAATGTAATTAAATATTAGACACTAAGAGAATATTATCATAATAGTAACTGTTTCTATTATATTATCTCTTTTATAAAAGGTAGAACCTATGATTTCCTTAATATTATAATTCTTATCTAAATAATTTTTGCACTCCTTTAATTTTTTTAAATTTTTTAATAATGAATTTATTTGTTATTGGTGTTCAATTTGCCAACATACAGAATAACACCCAGTGCTCATCCCATCAAGTGCCCCCCTCAGTGCCCACCACCCAGTCACCCCCACCTCCACCCTCCTCCCCTTCCACCACCCCTAGTTTGTTTCCCAGAGTTAGGAGTCTTTATGTTCTGTCTCCCTTTCTGATATTTCCCACTTATTTTTTCTCCTTTCCCTTTTATTCTCTTTCACTATTATTTATATTCCCCAAATGAATGAGACCATATAATGTTTATCCTTCTCCAATTGACTTATTTCACTCAGGATAATACCCTCCAGTTCCATACACGTCGAAGCAAATGATGGGTATTTGTCGTTTCTAATGGCTGAGGAATATCCCATTGTATACATAGACCACATCTTCTTCATCCATTCATCTTTCGATGGACACCGAGGCTCCTTCCACAGTTTGGCTATTGTGGACATTGCTGCTAGAAACATCGGGGTGCAGGTGTTCTGCCATTTCACTGCATCTGTATTTTTGGGGTAAATCCCCAGCAGTGCAATTGCTGGGTCGTAGGGCAGGTATATTTTTAACTCTTTGAGCAACCTTCACACAGTTTTCCATAGTGGCTGCACCATTTCACATTCTCACCAAAAGTGCAAGAGGGTTCCCTTTTCTCCGCATCCTCTGCAACATTTGTGGTTTCTTGCCTTGTTAATGTTCCCCATTCTCACTGGTGTGAGGTGGTGTCTCATTGTGGTTTTGATTTGTATTTCCCTGATGGCCAGTGATGCGGAGCATTTTCTCATGTGCTTGTTGGCCATGTCTATGTCTTCCTCTGTGAGATTTCTCTTCATGTCTTTTGCCCATTTCATGATTGGATTGTTTGTTTCTTTGCTGTTGAGTTTAATAAGTTTTTTATACATCTTGGAAACTAGCCCTTTATCTGATATGTCATTTGCAAATATCTTCTCCCATTCTGTAGGTTGTCTTTTAGTTTTGTTGACTGTATTTGCTGTGCAAACGCTTCTTATCTTGATGAAGTCCCAATAGCTCATTTTTGCTTTTGTTTCTTTTGCCTTCGTGGATGTATCTTGCAAGAAGTTACTGTGGCCGAGTTCAAAAAGGGTGTTGCCTGTGTTCTCCTCTAGGATTTTGATGGACTCTTGTCTCACATTTAGATCTTTCATCCATTTTGAGTTTATCTTTGTGTCTGGTGCAAGAGAGTAGTCTAGTTTCATTCCTCTGCATGTGGATGTCCAGTTTTCCCAGCACCATTTATTGAAGAGACTGTCTTTCTTCCAGTGGACAGTCTTTCCTCCTTTGTCGAATATTAGTTTATCATAAACTTGAGGGTCCACTTCTGGATTCTCTATTCTGTTCCATTGATCTATGTGTCTGTTTTTGTGCCAGTACCACACTGTCTTGATGACCACAGCTTTGTACTACAACCTGAAATCTGGCATTGTGATGCCCCCAGCTATGGTTTTCTTTTTTAAAATTCCCCTGACTATTCGGGGTTTTTTCTGATTCCACACAAATCTTAAAATAATTTGTTCTAGCTCTCTGAAGAAAGTCCATGGTATTTTGATACGGATTGCATTAAACGTGTAAATTGCCCTGGGTAACATTGACATTTTCACAATATTAATTCTTCCAATCCATGAGCATGGAGTGTTTTTCCATGTCTTTGTGTCTTCCTCTATTTCTTTCAGAAATGTTCTATAGTTTTTAGGAGATAGATCCTTTACCTCCTTGGTTAGGTTTATTCCTAGGTATCTTATGCTTTTGGGTGCAATTGTAAATGGGATTGACTCCTTAATTTCTCTTTCTTCAGTCTCATTGTTAGTGCATAGAAATGCCACTGACTCCTGGGCATTGATTTTGTATCCTGCCACACTGCCAAATTGCTGTATGAGTTCTAGCAATCTTGGGGTGGAGTCTTTTGGGTTTTCTATGTAGAGTGTCATGTCATCAGCGAGGAGGGAGAGTTTGACTTCTTCTTTGCCAATTTGAATGCCTGTTATGTCGTTTTGTTGTCTGATTGCGGAGGCTAGGACTTGCAGTACTATGTTGAATAGCAGTGGTGAGAGTGGACATCTTGTCTTGTTTCTGATCTTAGGGGAAAGGCTCACAGTGCTTCCCCATTGAGAATGATATTTGCTGTGGGCTTTTCGTAGATGGCTTTTAAGATGTTGAGGAATGTTCCCTCTATCCCTATACTCTGAAGAGTTTTGATCAGGAATGGATGCTGTATTTTGTCAAATGCTTTCTCTGCATCTAATGAGAGGATCATATGGTTCTTGGTTTTTCTCTTGCTGATATGATGAATCATATTGATTGTTTTACGAGTGTTGAACCAGCCTTGTGTCCCAGGGATAAATCCTACTTGATCATGGTGAATAATCTTCTTAATGTACTGTATTGGTTAGTATCTTGTTGAGAATTTTTGCATCCATTTTCATCAGGGATATTGGTCTATAATTCTCCTTTTTGGTGGGGTCTTTGTCTGGTTTTGAAATTAAGGTGACAGCTGGCCTCATAGAAGGAATTTGGAAGTACTCCATCTCTTTCTATCTTTCTGAACAGCTTTAGGAGAATAGGTATGGTTTCTTCTTTAAACGTTTGACAGAACTCTCCTGGGAAGCTATCTGGCCCTGGACTTTTGTGTTTTGGGAAGTTTTTTTATGACTCCTTCAATTTCCTCCCTGGTTATTGGCCTGTTCAGGTTTTCTATTTCTTCCTGTTCCAGTTTTGGTAGTTTGTGGCTTTCCAGGAATGCGTCCATTTCTTCTAGATTGCCCAATTTATTGGTGTATAGCTGTTCATAATATGTTTTTAAAATTGTTTGTATTTTCTTGGTGTTGGTAGTGATTTCTCCTTTCTCATTCATGATTTTATTAATTTGAGTCTTCTCTCTCTTCTTTTTAATAAGGCTGGCTAATGGCTTATCTATCTTATTAATTCTTTTAAAGAACCAACTCCTGGTTCTGTTGATCTGTTCCACAGTTCTTCTGGTCTCGATTTCGTTGAGTTCTGCTTGAATCTTTATTAACTCTCTTCTTCCGCTGGGTGAAGGATCAATTTGCTGTTTTTTTCTCTAGCTCCTTTAGGTGTAGGGTTAGCTTTTGTATTTGAGTTCTTTCCAGTTTTTGGTTGGATGCTTTTATTGCGATGTATTTCCCCCTCAGGAATGCTTTTGCTGTATCCCAAAGATTTTGAACAGTTGTATCTTCATTCTCATTAGTTTCCATGAATCTTAATTCTTCCTTATTTTCCTGGTTGACCCTTTCATCGTTTAGCAAGATGGTCCTTAACCTCCATGTGTTTGAAGTCCTTCCAAACTTCTTGTTGTGATTTAGTTCTAATTTCAAGGCATTATGGTCTGAGAATATGCAGGGGACAATCCCAATCTTTTGGTATCGGTTCAGACCCGATTTGTGACCCAATATGTGGTCTATTCTGGAGAAAGTTCCATGTGCACTTGAGAAGAATGTGTATTCAGTTGCATTTGGACATAAAGTACTGTAGATATCTGTGAAATATATCTGGTCCAGTGTATCATTTAAAGCTCTTGTTTCTTTGGAGATGTTGTGCTTAGAAGACCTATGGAGTATAGACAGCGCTAGATTGAAGTCACCAATTATAAATGTTATTATCAAAGTGTATGTCTTAAGTTTGGTTATTAATTGATTGATATATTTGGCAGCTCCCACATTCGGGGCATATATATTGAGGATTGTTAAGTCCTCTTGTTGAATAGATCCTTTAAGTATGATATAGTGTCCCTCTTCATCTCTCACTACAGTCTTTGGGGTAAATTTTAGTTTATCTGATATAAGGATGGCTACCCCTGCTTTCTTTTTAGGACCATCTGAATGGTAAATGGTTCTCCAACCTTTTATTTTCAGGCTGTAGGTGTCCTTAGGTCTAAAATGAATCTCTTGTAGACAGCAAATAGATGGGTCCTGCTTTTTTATCCAGTCTGAAACCCTGCGCCTTTTGATGGGGTCATTAAGCCCATTCACGTTCAGAGTTACTATTGAAAGATATGAACTTAGTGTCATCATGATATCTATTCAGTCCCTGTTTTTGTGGATTGTTCCGTTGGACTTCTTCTTGAAGGGAAATTTTAAGAGTCCCGCTTAAAATTTCTTGCAGAGCTGGTTTGGAGGTCACATATTCTTTCAGTTCCTGCCTGTCTTGAAAGCTCTTTATTTCTCCTTCCATTCTGAATGAGAGCCTTGCTGGATAAAGTATTCTTGGCTGCAGGTTCTTCTCATTTAGGACCCTGAATATATCCTGCCAGCCCTTTCTGGCCTGCCAGGTCTCTGTGGAGAGGTCTGCTGTTACCCTAATACTTCTCCCCATAAAAGTCAGGGATTTCTTGTCTCTTGCTGCTTTAAGGATCTTCTCTTTATCTTTGGAATTTGCAAGCTTCACAATTAAATGTCGAGGTGTTGAACGGTTTTTATTGATTTTAGGGGGGATCTCTCTATTTCCTGGATCTGAGTGCCTGTTTCCCTTCCCAGATTAGGAAAGTTTTCAGCTATGATTCGTTCAAATACATATTCTGGACCTCTGTCCCTTTCGGCACCCTCGGGAACCCCAATTAAACGTAGATTTTTCTTCCTCAGGCTGTCACTTATTTCCAATAATCTATCCTCATGATATTTTAATCGTTTGTCTTTTTTCCTCATTTTCCCTGTTTGCCATCAACTTGTCTTCTATGTCAGTCACTCGTTCTTCCACATCATTAACCTTCATCGTTAGGACTTCTAGTTTGGATTGCATCTCATTCAATTGATTTTTAATTTCTGCCTGATTGGATCTAAATTCTGCAGTCATGAAGTCTCTTGAGTCCTTTATGCTTTTTCCTAGAGCCACCAGTAGCTGTATAATAGTGCTTCTGAATTGGCTTTCTGACATTGAATTGTAATCCAGATTTTGTAACTCTGTGGGAGAGAGGACTGTTTCTGATTCTTTCTTTTGAGGTGAGGTTTTCCTTCTAGTCATTTTGCTCAGTGCAGAGTGGCTAAAATCAAGTTGTATTGGGAAAAGGAGAAAAAGAGAGAAGAGAAAGAAGGAAAGAAAAAGAAAAAAAAGGAAGAAAAAAGAGAAAAAAAGAAAAAAAAGAAAAGAAAAAAGAAAAAAGGGGGGGCGGAGGCAACAGAAATAAAAAAACAAACAAACAAACAAAAAACACAAGGTGGAACATCTTCTGATTCTGTGTACTTTAAGTCCGTTGACTTCCCCTGGACCTTGTCCGTCTAGCTGGTCTTCTGGGGGAGGGGCCTGTTGGGCTGATTCTCAGGTGTGAGCACTTGGGGGAGCTGCTCCGCCCCCTGCCTGGTGCAGGGCTCAGTGGGGGCTGTTCACCCCGTGAGGCCCCAGGAGGAACAGCCCCAGTGGCAGGGCCAGCTTGGCAGCCCTGGAGTCAGCGCCCGCAGTAGCTCCAGAGCTCTCCGTCTGCAGGGCCTGGAGGCTCCGGGGCGGGGCCGCTGATCTGCTCAGCTCGGGGCACCGGCGGCCTCGCTGTCCTGGGCCCTCCCGGCCTCTGCCTGTCCCGGGGGAGGCCGGATCCTGGGCTGTGTCCTGGCGCCCTGTGCTCCGGAGCCTGCGCTGTTGGACTCGCGCTCCCGCCCCGCAGCCCCCTCCGCGGAGCCGCCCCCGAGCCCCCCGAGCTGCTCCCGCCCCGCAGCCCCCTCCGCGGAGCCGCCCCCGAGCCCCCCCGAGCTGCTCCCCCCCGCAGCCCCCTCCGCGGAGCCGCCCCCGAGCCCCCTGAGCTGCTCCCGCCCCGCAGCCCCCTCCGCGGAGCCGCCCCCGAGCCCCCCGAGCTGCTCCGGGTCCCGCCGTGCGCGCTGCAGCCCTTAGGGAGCTCGGGGCGCTCTCCCGGGGCGCAGGTGCCTGTCAGTGTCCCCGGGAGCCCGAGGGCATCCCCGCCCTCCTGGGTCCTGCTCCACCTCCCCGCGAGCCCCTTTCCCCCGGGAAGGTCGGTGCAGCTCCTGCTCCTCCGGGACGGGGCTCTCCTGTCCTGGGGACACTCGCCCCGGCCTCAGCCCGGCTCCTCGCGGGGCCCCTCCCCCTTGGAGGCCTTTTGTGTCTTTCTTTCTTTGTCCCCGTCTTCCTACCGTGATAGAAGCGCAAATTCTTCTCACTGTAGCATTCCAGCTGGTCTCTCTTTGAATCTCAGGCCGAATTCGTAGGTTTTCGGGATGATTTGAAGGTTATCTAAGTAATTTGGTGGGGACAGGGGACTTGGGGACCCTACTCTTCCACCATCTTGTCCCGCCCCCCTGGACGGTTGCTTCTGTCACTCTTTTTAAATGATCATAGATAAAGGGTTATTAGCTTTGATTTCTTGAACCTTTGATTTCAAGATATCAGATATGTTTGACTGATAAAGAAAACTTAACAGTTCTTGACTGCAGGCAAACCTAACTAACATCACTGGTCAGGTTAGTAAAGTGACAATTCAAAAAGATTTCAGATGGAACAAATACAAACTTTGAAGTTAAAATTGTTTTATAAGCAATATATCTGTCCTAAATCTGAATAAGAAAACCCTTTAATGTAGGGATGCCTGGGTGGCTCAGCAGTTGAGTATCTGCCTTTGGCTCAGGGTGTGATCCCACAGTACCGGGATTGAGTCCCACATTGGACTCCCTGTATGGGGCCTGCTTCTCCCTCTGCATGAGTCTCTGCTTTTCATTCTCTGTGCCTCTCATGAATAAATAAATAAAATCTTAAAAAAAAAAAAAAAACCTTTAATGTACATAGGAAACCTTACATTTAGTTGCTGTAACTAACTGCATCCAGTTGGGATGAAGCAGATTGAGATAGGCCAATGATTATGATTAACAAAACCAAAGCAAACCAAACTGAGAAAACCTGAATATAGGCATCAAAGAGGTGAGAAGCAGTAAGGCTTAGACTAAATTCTCGAGATGGGAAAACCTTTTAAGAGGTGAGCTGAAAATTGACAGACATTTTCTGTTTGGGATCATTTTCATTTTTAGTGCTGATTAAGGGCTGTATCAGGGTTTGCAGTAGAAGGTTGTGATGGGAACCAATCCAGCAGTTATTTGAATGTGCTTTTGTGCATGGTCAGAGTAACAGAAGTAGAGAACTGAGGAATTTCAGATATGAAGTGTCTTCCATGACATTCACTGAATTTTGAGCCATGAAGTTGGCTAAAGAACTAGCTGAAAGTTTTTAGAAGTGGTCTGTCATATACAGTAGCTATTAGTCACACGTGTCTGGATAGCATTTGAAATGTGGCTACTCTAAATTGAGATATACTATGAGTAAAATCCACACTAGATTTTCAAAAACTTAGTACAAAGAGAAAAAAAATGTAAAATATCTCAATAGTTTTTTTATATATGTTGAAATGGTAGTATTTTGCATTTGTTGAATTGGATAAAATATTAAAGTTAATTATGTATGTTTGTTTTTCACTTTTTAAAATGGGGATTATAGGAAATATTAAATTTAAATATGGTTCATGTTGTTCTTATAATTTAGTGCTCATCTAGAAGGCAGATTGAAATATCCAGCCATCTCATGGTGCTAGGGAACCAAAGATGCAAAACATGAAGGAACCAAAACAGAGCAGGCAAGATTTGAAACCCCTAGTGGGAGTGGCAGATAGAATTGATCATATACAGCCACATATATTTAGAGTTACTTACTGATTCTAAATATACGTTGATTTTTAACATCTAGAATTGAACCAGCTAGAAGACATTGCTGGAGGACAAAAAAAAAAAAAAAAAAAAAGAGTGCCTTTCATTTTCTGTCTTTTCTTTTTTCTTTTTCTTTTTTCTTCTTTTATCCCAAGGACAGATTGAGTTTACAGAAGACTTGTATGGCCTTAAATACATAGCAAGTTCTCTTTCAGTAGGTTTTTAGATTTTGAAACTGGATGGGGTAGGAGGCTAAGTTGCTAAGCTAGAAATATTTTAGCAGACCAGAAGAAACTGAGTTTTATTCTTAGGGATGAGGAAGCATCAATGCATCAGGCTCTTAATGAAAGCTGAAAAATAGGCTGAAAGAGAAAAAAAATTAACTTAATTGTAGCAGCAATAAGATTCATAGCTGACTTCTCAAAAAAGATTATGTGAGCCAGAAGATAATGAAATGACATGTTTAAGCCCCAAAAGATAATACTGCCAACCTAAAATTTTATATCCAGAAATATAGACTTTAAAAGTTCAGGTTCAGCAAAGATGTTTTCAAATAATAACAAGAACAACAAAAACTGAGAGGGATGTCTAACAAGGCTGCCCTGAAAGAAATATTAAAATGAATTCTTCTGGTAAAAGGAAAATGATCTCAAATGAAAACATAAAATACATGAGGGAATGAGGTACACAGAGTAAATGTAGGAGTAAGTAAAAGTGGATACCAAATGTTTAAATCCATAATGGTGCTGCTGGTGCTGGTGCTGCTGCTGCTGCTGCTGCTCTTTGGGGCTTGAAATATATATGGCAATCACAAATAGCAAAATGATAATGTGGAATTAGAGTGTTCTTTGATTCTATTATTTTCAGAGAATAGATATTACTGTCTAATAAGTTTTTTTAATAATAAATTTATTTTTGATTGGTGTTCAATTTGCCAATATACAGAATAACACCCAGTGCTCATCCCGTCAAGTGCCCCCCTTAGTTCCCGTGTTCATTCTTTATGATAAAAGGTAATATAATTAAACAATTATGGCCAAAAAGGCAATAGAAAGAATTATTTAAGAATCAAAAATATTTGAGTCCTTCAATAGTAGGCAACAAAAGAGAATGAATATAGAGTATTGAATCAAATTAAAAACAGTGACTTCTAGTTTCTGGCCCTGCAGGGAAGAAGCTTGGAAGTCACCACTCCATCCTAATAAGTAAGAACATGGACAGATAGAAAACTCAACTACTCTTCTTGGATTTGTAAAAAAGGAGAGGACACACAAGAAACTGCTACCCTCAAAATTGGAAAGACAAATGAATACATGGAGTGACAGTTTACCAGTGCATAGACTAACAAGAAGAACCTACTCTGGGAATATGTACCTAGCAGGAACTGAACTAAACTATAAATGAATAGCTAGGGAATCATTGCGGACAACTCTGAGGGTTAAAAGTTCCAGGGGTCACAGTCATAAGGGGGCCAAATATTTTAAGTTTACATCTTAGAGTTCAACCATGTTCCTACACTAAATATCTTGAAAAAATCTCCTTGGACTAGGGGGAAAGGAACCATTTGAAAATATGCCAAAATGCCGTATTCTTCTGAACAAGGCCTGAACTCAGGAGAACTTCAGGTAACCATGGCCCACCTGATTTGGGGGAAGGAAAATACTCAACTCCAGCCCACTCTAGCCAACCTTTCCTTCCTAAATGGGGAAACACCAATCAGAAAGTCTCATGAAGCTTACAACCCAGAGATACAGTTTTATTGTTAAAAGACTGTAACTTAATCATAGGATTAGGCAACACTTCTCCCTTCACACTTCATCACCACATTACTAAGGTAAATTTATAGAAGTTACTTTTATTTTTTATTTTTATTTTTTAAAGATTTTAATTATTTATGCATGAGAGACATAGAAAGAAAAAGAGAGGCAGAGACACGGGCAGAGGGAGAAGCAGGTTCCATTCAGGGAGCCTAACATGGGACTCGATCCCAGGTGTCCGGGATCCCACCCTGGGCTGAAGGCAGTGCTAAACCACTGAGCCACCAGGGCTGCCCTAGCAGTTCCTTTTAATTAGCATATTATGTTTAGCTATCAAAAAAAAAATCACAAGGCATACAAAAGACAACACAGTTTGAAGGCACAAAGCAAGCATCAGAACCATACATGGCAGGGAATAATCAAACCAGAAATCTAAAACAACTATTATTAATATAATAATGGCTTTAATGGATAAAGTAAACAACAAGTGAATATAAATGAACAATGAGATAAAAATCCTAAAAAAGAACCAAAAAGGAATGCTAAAGACTAAAACAAAAAATTCTGTAAAGAATGACTGTAATAGGGCCTCTTAGTGGACCGGACATAACTAAGGAATGAATCTCTGAGCTAGAGAATCTATCAACAGAATTCTTAAAGCAAAAGGCAAAGAGAACAAAAACTGAAACAGAACAGAGTTTCCAATGATTGAGAGGCAACTACAAAATGTATACCATACATGTCATGGGAGTTACTAGAAAGGAAGAAAATGGAGAGAGAGAAAAATAGGTACAAGATGGCAATGTAGGAAGACTTTAAACTCACAATCTCCATGGAACACACCAAATTATATCTATTAATAAAACAACTTCTCTTGAAGAGCTGAGGATAACTGAACAGCTACTGAACCACCAAAGACTGAGAAAATGGCAGGTAGATACTTAACTAACTAAGCCACCCAGGCACCCTAGCAAAAGCAGTTCTGAGAGGGAAGTATATAGCAATACAGACCTACCTCAAAAAACAAGAAAGAAACTCAATCTAAACTTATATCTAAAGTAACTAGAAAAGAGAAGAACAAATCCAAAGTTAATACAGAGAAATTGGTAGTCTTCTGTACACTAACAATGAAGTCACAAGAAAAGAAATTTAAAAATAAATTAAATTAAAAAAAAAAAACCTACACCATTTACAATTGCACCAAAAAAGAATAAAATACCTAGGAATAAACTTGTCCAAAGAGGTGAAAGATCTGGACTCTGGGTTATAAACTGATGAAAGAAATTGAAGATTACATAAGCAAATGGAAAGATATTCCATGCTCATGATTTGGGAGAGTTAATACTGTCAAAATGTCCATATTACCCTAAGCCATGTACAGATTCAGTGTAATCCCTATCAAAATACTAACAGCATTTTTTGCCAAACTAGAAAAAATAATGCTAAAATTTATATGGAACAATAGAAGACTCCAAATAGCCAAAGCAATCCTGAGAAAGAAAAATAACCTGGAGGTATCACAATTTCAGATTTCAAGATATACTACAAAGCTGTAGTATTTGAAACAGTATGGTACTGGCACAAAAATAGACACATGGATCTTTGGAACATAATAGACTCCAGAAATAAAACCACATTTATATTGTTAATTAATATATGACAATGGGGGCAAGAATATACAATTGGGAAAAGACAGTATTTTCAATAAATAGTGCTGGAAAAATTAGATAGCTCTGTATAAAAGAATGAAATTAAGGGCTACTTTCTAATACCATACATGAAAATAAACTCAAAATGGTTTAAAGATCTAAACACAAGACCTAAAACCATAAAAATCCTAGAATAGAACACAAGTCATAATTTTTTGACATCAGCCATAGCAACATTTTTCTGGATATGTCTCTTAAAGCAAGGAAAACAAAAGCAAAAATAAACTCTTGGAATTATATAAAATTGCAAGCTTTTGGATAGCCAAAGAAACGATCAACAAAACAGAAAGTCAACCAATTGAATGGGAGAAGTTATTTGCAAACAATATATCTGATAAAGAGTTAATATTTAAAATATATAAAGAACTCATATAATTTAATACCAGTAAAACAACCCCATTACAAAAGTGGGCAGAGGACTGAATAGATATTTTTCTATTCATAGATGGTGGAAAGACAAGATCTATGGAATACATAGATGGTCAACAGACATGGGAAAGAGGCTCAACCTAACTAATCATCAGGGAAATACAAATCAAACCCACAATGAGATATTCTCTCATGCCTGTTAGTATGGCTAAAATCAAGATGACAGGAAACAAACAAATGTTGATGAGGCTGTAGAAAATAAAGGACATTTTGGGCACTGCTGGTGGGAATGTAAATTGGTATAGCTACTATGGGAAAGTTTGGAAGCTCCTCAAAAAATTAAAAATAGAAATGATTCAACAATTCTATTTACCCAGGGAAAATGAAAACACTAATTTGAAAATATCGATGCACCCCTATGTTTATCACATTATTTACAACAGCCAGGACATGAAAGCAACCTAAGTGTGCACTGACAGATGAATGGAGAAGAAAATGTGTGAGTGTGTGTGTGTATATATATATATATATATACACACACACACATATATGACATATATAGATCATATATATGTCATATATATGATAGAATATTATATAGCCATAAAAAAGGATGAGATCATGCAGTTTGAGATAACATGGATGAATTTAGAGGGTATTATGCTAAGTGAAATAAGTCAGACTGAGAAAGACAAATATTAGAAGATTCCACTCATAATTGCTATCTAAAAAGTGAATAAACAAAAAGCAAAATCAGAACTGTAAATATAGACTGACAATTGCCAGGGGAAGGGGAGCAGGTGTTGGGCAAAATGGGTGGAGAGGGAGATACAGGCCTCCAGTTATGGAGTGGCTAAATCATAGGAATAAAAACCAGAGCATAAGGAATACAGTGAACTTATCAAATGACTATGTTATATACCTGACACTAATGTAACATTGTGTGTCAACTATACTCACTCAATAAAAAGAAACAAACAGAAAATTATTTGAAACAATAATAACTGACAATTTCCCCCAATTAATATTGGACATCAAACCACAGATTCAGGAGGCTCAGAGAACACTAAGCAGGATAAATGCCAAAAGGTGCACCTAGGCATATCATTTTACAACTACACAAAGTTAAAGTTAAAGAAGTCCTGAAAGAAGTTGGAGGAGAAATAATACCTCATCTACAGAGGGACAAAAACAAGGACACGTGACTTCACAGTAACCATGCAAGTGAGAGGAGAGTAAAACGTTTTAAGTTTTGTGGAAAAAAACAAAAACAAAGAAGCCTGGAAATCTGTACTTTGCAACATTATCCTTCAAAGTGAGGGAGAAATAGACTTTCTCAGGAAAATAAAAATTGAGGGACTTGCCTTGCAAGAAGTGTTAAAAGAAGTTCTTTAGAGAGAAGGAAAATTAATGTACGTCAGAAACACAGTATACATAAAGTATAAAAGAACACTAAAGAAGGAATAAATGAATGTAAAATAAAAATTTATATGTTTTTTTTGAAAACAAATAGTAAGATTTTAGAAATGAACTAACCTATATTTATCATCACATTATTTATCACATTAGATTTTGAAAACCACAAGTTTCATATAAACAAACAAAAAAAAACCGCTCAAACTTTAAGGATACACAAGTGCTAAAAATAAAAGTTTGGAATGAGACACAACATGGAAACACCAACATAAAGGAGCCTAGTGTAGCTGTACACACAGACAGTAACATAGACTACAGGCACAAACTTTTCTAGGGATTATCTGTTATGATTAAGAAGTAATCCAACAGGAAGTTATCAAATCCTAAATCAAAGGGTACCCAATAGCATTGCTTACCAATATATAGTGAAAAATTAACAAAAGACAAACAGAAATAAAACAAATTCATAATTTTTGTGGGATATTTTCCTACAATTCTATCTATGCTGACAGAGGTGACAAAATGAGTTAAGAATGTAGAGTTTCTGAACAATGCAATCAATGATTTGATTCAATTTATATTTATAGAACATTGTCCCTAACCATCTCAAAGTTCACAAGGAATGTTTACTAAATAAAATTCACCATACACTAGGACATAAAGAAAACTTGAACAAAATACAAAAGATTAAAATTATTCAGAATATATTATTTGAATGTAAATAACAAATTAGAAAATCTTGAGCTTTCTAAAGAAAGTTCTGAAGAATCCTTGGTCTAAAGAGGAAATCGCAGTAGAAATTACTTACAATTCTTTATGGGTTTCACATCTTCAGAGTGGAGACATTGATAGTCTTTGTTCTAGACTATTTTTTCCAGAAAGTTTTTTAGAATGAATAATCTTAGAAAATAAAGGTAGAGCACGTGCGTTCACGTCATTTCCTGTTATTCTCCTCACTGGGACTTCGGTCCTCCGTGGGTTCGCTCGGGACCGGGGTTTGGGGCGTGCCCGCTTCCTCTGTGTCAGGCATGGACTCCTTGGAAAATCTAGTGAGAACTCGACAGGGAAATGCACGTGCGCACTAAATTTTGCAACAAGGTTTATAGAGTCGTTCATCTAAGTAGGTTATTTTAAGGGATCTTTGCATTTGTAGGACTCAGTCGCTCAGATGAGAGACAGAGAAGGGGTGATGGGTGCCACAGTTGCAGCCTCTCTCCGTCCCCGGGACTGGTTCTGCTTGAAATTTTATTTGTTTGAGAAAGAGAGAGAAGACACATGCGCATGGTTTGATCAATCAACAGGGGACTTGTAGGACCTTTCTGCCAGGGAAGGACATCAAAAGGGAGATAGCTTCCCTCGATAGAATTGGTTACAGTTGGTTCTGGCCCAACATTGATGAGAATACTGACAAGAGAAGCACAGTAACTTGCCTGAGGTCACACAGCTAGATGATGTTGTGTCTGACACGAGAGACATCTGTGCTTCTCTTGGAAACGATATCAGAAAGATCCCTCAACAGACCGCAACACTGAACAACCAGATCTTCTCAGACAAGACCAGAGCCTCTACCAATTGCCAGGAATTCCCAGGCAGCTTCTGAATTTCAGATTCAGAGCTGAGCAATGGCTCCCAAGCAGCAAAGGCCATTTGCTAAATGACTGGGGCACTGCAGGCTTACTAGGCATCATGAATTACCTGCAACAGAAGTAAAGGTTTGACCTCAAGAAATGTTCTTTAGCATGACGGATGTACCCACCTCTTGGAGAGCCAGGCATTTTGCCCTTCTCACCAAGACAACAGAGGCCCGGTAGGGTATTTCTCCAAAGGAGAAGATGGGTCGCTATTATCCAAAGAAAGGGGTAGAGGGAACAGGCAGGCAGAAACAGTAAATGTCTTCCACCGCTTTGGTGATATATCTGCATGCTGTGACACCACATCTAGATCTTCAGCCCGTATGTCCCCTGGCAGGGAGCAAGAATTCCTATCCCCTTCAAGAGTCCTTCTAGCTGGACTAAGATTGACCTGGGATAGATCAAATTGACCTGGGACAGATTAAGAGGAGAAAGTCAAATTTAATAGCGTACATGCAGGAAATCTACACAGGCAAATGTCATCCTGAATTAAGGAGAAGGGGGCAGGAACCTGGGACTTCAGAGGAAAGGAATGTATTTCATGGTGACAAGAAAAGCAAATGTTGGTAATTAGATGTCTGTCCTGCCGTACAGATGGCTCACTCACATAAAGTTGATGTCTGATGGTAATTTTCATTCTGGGAAAGAGCCCCAGTCTAGATTCTTCTTCATGGTTAAGGGAGGAGCAGAAGTTTCTTTTGAGCCTGCAGGGTCTTAGTGGCCTTCAGCTCACAATCATCTTCATGTCAAAATGACCATCTTTTTTTTTTTTTTTTTTTTTTTTTAAATGACCGTCTTGAACATCAGGTGCTCACGCCCCTGCACCTGTCACCACACCTGTGTCCCGTGTCCTGCTTGCTATCTCCATGGATGTCCCACAACACCTGGAAAAATGAGATGTGTTCAGAATTCAATGGGTATCTTTCCCCCTCAATCTAGTCTTCAGGCCTTTCCCAATCCCTTTCTATTGTATTGGATCAAATCGGATCTGATTCACCACTTCCCATCTATCTGGCTCCTAGGTGATTTCATAACCCTTGTACTTTGGAAATTTTTTTAATGTGTTAATATATTATTTTTTAAGTAAAAGCTAATTTTAATGAAAGAAAATGTACCTTTATAGAAAATGTGGGAAATACAAAGAAGAAAAGTACACGTTCTTCAGCTCCAGCACTTGGGGATGACTGCTGCGAGCATTTTGTCACAGTGCTAGAGTGCCTAAGAGCCAGACTGGCTCTGTTAAGAGTCTGGCCCCACCATCCCCACTCCTCTGTGTGACCCCGGACATGCTGCCCAAGTCCCTGTGCCTTTATGTATTCTCTGAGAAGTGGGGGTAATGATAGTACCTGCCTCAGAAGACTTGGAGAGAGCTGTGTGAATAATGGGACGGGACACTGCCTGCCTTATAGCATCTAGTACATCATTGCTGCTGTTGTTATTATAAAAGTATATATGTTAATTGCTGATAAACTGTGTATACAGTTTAATATTCTACTACTTTTCATTAACTACTGTAAGCATTTTCCAAGTCTCAAAGCATTCCCCAAAAACATGATCTTAATGACTGTGTAATAGTTTGTTATTTAAATATATTAATAATTTCTTCTGTAGTTGACTATTCTATTTTTGGGCAGTTGGGGTATGTATGTTTGCTCCAATAACTCTGAGCTGAAAATGTTTATGTGTATATGTACATATAAAAGTGTCTGTGTGTGTCCGTATCTTAAAAAAAAAAAGGAAAAGAAAAGAAAAGAAAGGTAGTATCTCACTTGCAATAAAAAGGCAGATTTTCATCCCTCTGCCCCCTTCTCTCTCAATCTATCTCCCTTTTTCAACTGTCCAGCACGGTGAAGATAATGTCTCCTCCACCGAGGAAAAGGTCAGGCAGGCTTACTGCCTATTCAGGTTCTTAAACTTGGGATTCCTTAGCTATGATACAAATCTACTGCATGTATGGGACTTTCCAAATTCCCTCATGTGGCCCTGTGTAGCAAGTGAAAGAAACATACCTATGATGCTCAAGCTGTTTGCTGTGAGTTATAAAGTTCTTTGACCCTGACCCAGTTATTTTGTTTCTTTTGCCAGCATCCATGAAAATATGGCAGACTAATTTGTTAGCTTGTTAGTTAGTAGGGTAAAATATTAAAACTTTCACAGTTAAAGCTACTTTTATTTTTAACATGCCTGCATCCTTAAAATCTGTCAAGGAAAATATTTTGAACTGAATGACAAAAAGCATTCATATAGTGGTATGAATTGCTTAAAAGAAAATCTATAAATTAGAAAAGAAAAAAAGCCTGAAAAATAGTAACTTATACTCTCATGAAAAAAAGCTTGGAAAAGAGCCATAAATTAAATAAATAAAGTAGAATGATGAAAATTACAAAAATAACAGAAAAAATATATGAAATATAGAAACTCAACAAATTTTTATGTTAATTCTTAGATTTGAACAATAAAGGTAATACACCACTTTAGTAAGATTGAAAAAAATGAGTAGACTTACAAATTACTAATATGTGGAATGCAAAATAGTATGTCTCTATGATATTAGAGACATTAGAAAGACAAAAAAGATTATGTACACCAATACACTCAATAATTTGGGTTAAATTGACAAATCCCAGAGAAACACTAAGTGTTAGTGAGGATATAGAACAAGTGGAACTATCATATATAGCTGAAGGTGTCTAAACTGGTTGAATAACTTTAGAAAACATCTGTATATACTAAAGCCAAGTGTGTTTGCCTTATGAAAAATAACTTTGCTCCTAGGTATTAAGGGTATTACCCAACAGAAATTAATCTTAATTTTTGTTATCCTTTTGGTAATGAGCGAAAAACTAAAAGGTACTCAGTGTCAATCAACAGTGGACTAGATCAGTCAACAGCAGGAACTTGACAATGATTGAAATATAATTACATGCAACAATAGGGCTGAATTTCACAAATATAATGTTGAAGAAGAGAAGTGAGGTGCAAAAGAGTACATACTAGATTATTCCACTCAAAATATTGAAAAAGCAAAGTGGTGGGATGTTATTAGAAGTCAGGATAGGTGTTATGCTGGGGATGTTAGCAACTAGAAGATGGTGTAGGGAATGCTTTTGTGGTGCTGAATTGGATGTTGATTACAGGTGTATTCGGTTTCAGAAAATTCATCAGGATATTTAAGATCAGTTTGGTTTTCAGAATGAATACTTTTCTTCACTAAGAGTTTAAAAAATTATTTTTGTTCGAGCTATATGCTAGATATTAGTGATGCAGAAAATGTGTAAAACAAAAATTTTCTCTCGTCAAAGGATGTAAAATTTAATGCAAATACAAAATAAACACACTTGATACTTTACAAAATTAACACACTAAAACCTAATGATATTTGTATGGCATTTCAAAGAGTAATTGTAGAAATACTACTTTTTTCCCTTTCAAATAGACTTAGATCCTTTCTTTTTTTTATTTTTATTTTTATTTATTTTTATTATTTTTTTATTTATTTTTTATTTTTTTTTTTTTTATTTATGATAGTCACAGAGAGAGAAAGAGAGAGGCAGAGACACAGGCAGAGGGAGAAGCATAGATCCTTTCTTTTTTAAAATATTTTATTTATTTATTTGAGAGAGAGAGAGAGCAAGCATGAGCAGGTGGGAGGGGCAGGGGGAGAGGGAGAAGCAGACTTCCACTGAGCAGGGAGCCCGTCGCAGGACTCCGACCCAAGACTCTGTGATCACAACCCGAGCTGAAAGCAGAAGTTTAACCAACTGAGCCACCCAGGCACCCTAACTAGACTTAACTTTTCTGAGCAGTTTTAGGTTCATAGTGAAATTGAGCAGAGAGTATGGAGAGTTCTCAGATACCCCCTATCTCCACACATGCACTACCTCCCCTACCATTAATATCTCCCTGTAGAGTGCACATGCAATATACTTGTTAAAATTGATTAATTGTACATTGATATATCATTATCAAAGTCCATAGTTTACACTAGAGTTCACTCTTGATGTTGCACATTTTATGGGTTTTGACAAATGAACTATGATGTATATCCATGATTACAGTATCGTATAGAATAGTTTCACTGCCCTAAAAATCCTCGGTGATCTAACTATTTATTGTACCCTCCTACCTAACCCCTGGCAACTACTCATCTTTTTGTTGTGTTCATAGTTTTTCCTTTTCCAGAATATCATATAGTTGGAGTCATCGTTATATAGGCTTTACAGATTGGTGTCTTTCACTTAGCAATATGCATTTAAGTTCCCATCATATCTTTTCATGAGTTGAAATTGTCTAGCTGTACCACATTTTATCCATACCTACTCAAGGACATCTTGGTTGTTTTCAAATTTTGGCAATTACGAATAAAGTTACTAAAAAAAAAAATTATATATATATATATATATATATATATATATACAGATTTTCTTTAAGATTTATTTATTTATTCATGAGAGACACAGAGAGAGAGAGAGAGAGAGAGAGAGGCAGAGACACAGGCAGAGAGAGAAGGAGGCTCCTTGCAGAGAGCCTGATGTGGGATTTAATCCCAGATTCTGGGATCACGCCCTGAGCTCAATCGCTGAGCCACCTAGGCATCCCATATATACAGATTTTTGTGTGGACATAAATTTTCAGTTCATTTAGGTAAATATCAAGGGGTACAATTGCTGGATCATATGGTAAGAGTAAAAAAAAAAAACCTGCCAAATTGTCTTCCAAAGTGTAATATTTTGCATTCCCACCAGCAATGAATGAGAGTTCCTGCTGCTCCACATCTTCTCTAGCATTTGGTGTTATCAGTGTTCTGGATCCTGGCCATTCTAATAGTGTGTAGTGGCATTCCATTGTTATAATTTGCACTTCCTTAATGATACATGCCATGGGGTATGTTTTCATATGTTCATCTTCCATATATCTTCTTTGGTGAGGTGTCTGTTTAGGTCTTTTGTCCCTTTCTTAATCAAGTTTTCCTTTTGTTGAGTTTTAAGAGTCCTTTGAATATTTTGGATAACAGTCCTTTATCAGATGTGTATTTTGCAAATATTTTCTCCCAATCTATGGTTTGTCTTCTTATTACCTTGACAGTAACTTTCACAGAAAAACACTTCTTTTCTGTTTTATTTTGGATGGACTATTTTTTTAGCTCTTTAAAAATTAGATCTTTTCCAAACCCCTTAGATGTTATAGATTCTAAAAAATTCTCTTGACACCAAAAGAATCAGATACTTTAAACATTTTCACATCTCTTAAGCTAATGAGAGAAATCTCAGCAACTGCCAAGATATAAAGTTATTTAGAGTTAGTCATCCTTTAACTTTGTAAATTAATTAATTTTATTAATTTTTTAGAGTATAGATAAAGGGCATCTGGGTGCCTCATTTGGTTAAGCAGCCGACTCTCCATCTCAGCTCAGGTCTTGATCTCAGGGTCGTGATTTCAAGCCCAGTGTTGGTCTCCATGCTCTGTATGGAGCCTACTTAAAATTAAAATAAAATAAAGTAAAATAAAATAAAATAAAGTAAAATAAAATAAAATAGTACAGATAATATGTATTGATCACTCTGTGCCAACACTGCCTTGATTATTAGAAATACATTACTCAATGTTCGTTAACACCTTGAATGAATTATTATTATTATCACACCTATTTACAGAAAAGGAAAGTGAGGCATAGGTAGGTTATGTACTTTGGCCAAGTTACTAGAATAAGCAGAAGAGGTAGACAGAGTTTGACTGTGGCTGTGGGATAGGAGAGCTCACTATATCTACTATCTCATGTTTCATTGCCAGTGGCAACCAACCATTCTCAAAAGGAAAATCTCTTATTTATTATAATATTGTACACTCATTATTCTGCAAGAAATTTCTGACTTAAAATTACTTAATTTTATTATTTATTAAAATAGACCTAATTATTTATTCTATAAAAAGTAATAAGTGCAGATAGGCCAAAAGGAAAAGATATGCAAAACCACTGAATCTTTAATTGTACAAACTTAGAGATGTTGCAGGACAGATTTATTGAGCATTCTAAACTGAGTGAAGTAGAAAAAACTGTTTTTTTTTTTTTTTTTTCCCCAGCCTCTGCCCTTAACTATGTATATGAGATATCCCTTTCTAGTCTTCAGTGATATTTTGGGCGAGTCTCAGTGCTTTCTAGTGAAATCTGGTCCAGTCTCATAAATGTGTAGACCTCCATCTCTTAACTAGTTTGATTTTTTTTCTTGTCCTGTAAGCTAGAGCTTGGATTTCGGCACAAGGAACTTATACTAAGACACAGTGAGACACTACTTGTAACCACTTTTCTGCAGTTTTTTGGATCCCATTTTTCTTTTAGAAAAATCTGGATCCCATTTTTCCTCCAACTGTATGGAGTAGGAGGAGGCGTGAGAGAGTATATAAAGTCTCCTGCTCCTTCCATCACATTTTGTGTTTACTTTTGATATTTTCTATGTGTCTAGGCATCTAGATGTTGGCTCCCCCATGAGGTTGTTAAGTCAGTAGTTGAGGAACTTTCCTACAACCCAGTTCCCTGATTTGAGAGGTACGTGCTATTGATTTTCCGCAAATCTCCTCTTGTTATAATTTACTCTCCCTAATTTCTGGGCTCCTTTGGCCCCATAAATTCTCAGGTATTGGCAAGGCATAGAGAGCCAGGCTGCCTTTCCATCTGCTCTAGAGAACTGACACACTCTTGCGAAATCAGAGTGATGAATGCCTCATTGTTGTTACCCTCGGTTTCCAGATTTCTTTTTCTTATTCATGCTTGGAGATATCAGTGCTGTCCAGGCAAAGACTACCAGGGACACACCTGTAATTGAACACATTGGGTCTATTGGGTTTGCTGTTTATGGCAGTAAGAAAGAATGTACACCCAAGGAGAACTGTAAGAGTCTAGATAAGAATGTGTTATAAAGGGATTTTTGTAATTTGGACGACACTAGGTGATTTTGAGGGAGATTTAAGAAAGTAGGGCTTTGCTCTGCATTATATACTGTTGGCAAACAGAGGTAATTTTAAGATAGGGTATCTTGATAAGTCTTATTGAGAAGGAGGGGAGATCTCTCATAGGTCCCTCATATGACCTAAGAGAGGGGGATGTTTGGTCATTTTTGTGGCTTGGACAATGTTCATCTTTTTCTGTATTCAACATGAGTATGAGGCAGTCTTACCATTCTCTTGATCCATCACCATTACAGAGTGGCCTTGTGTGATACTGACATTCTGTGATATTGTTAAGTTCAACAGACAACACCAAGGCCTCATTGGAAGTGTCAAGCCAACTTCTACCAGTACCACAGCTTAATTGATCTACTAGGTGAGGTGACTGCTTGCTGTTTTTTTCTTTTTCAGAGTATGGATCATCAAATTCAAAGTTAAAAGCAGGCTGCAACCTGGCAATAACCTTCTAGTTACTCTTCCTGGTGGGGCTTTGTGTTCTCTATGGATAATCTCATGGGGCCTTCCTCACTTAGCTTATTAGAAGGTTGTGGTGATTCTCAAATTTCTTTTTTTTTTTTATTTCTTTTTATTTATATAGACAAGTAGGGGTAGTAAGGTGTTAGTACAGGCCACTTTCTTCAGCCTCATAGCAAGCGTTATAGAGCTTCAGACACTGACCTTTATCTGGCTGCTTTCTTTGAAAAAACAGTTAAGTAACAATTGCTATCCAGTCTTGAGATAATCCTTCCAATTGACATAATTCTAGTAGGAAAAGATACATTCAGCATCCTATTAAACATATACAGGCATTCGTACATATATATTTTAACAAAACATTTCATTCCAAAAATATCATAACCTGTTTTAATCAGCAATATATCGTGTACATCTTTCTATCTACAGAGAAAAAAGAAAACATTATCTTCACATCTTGAGGGGTAAATTTCTCAATTACATCATTATAAAAGAATAAAGGCATTCAAATCCACACTATTTAACCATTAGTGCTATTTTGCTTTATATCACAATAAAATTGTTTCCAAAATTGTATTTTTTCTCTATTTTCTATATTTTCCATCAGTTGCATCACCAAAAGCAATATTCCTGGCTTACAATGTTATAGCTTCCTGAGGAAATGGTTTCGTAGAATGAAGGTCCAGTATTAAGGAATTGTTTTTTATAGTCAAAAGGGAAAACTGTTGTTGAATGGAATTCAACAGAAAGAATGGTACTAAATAGATTTCTGATTTCCGTATGTAAAACCCATCTGTCTATTTGAAAGCTCCATTTGAATTTCTAATATGCATCTCAAATAAACTATGTTCAAAGCTGAACTTTTATTCTCCCTTTCCACTAAACTTGCTCATCCTGTCTTCTCATGTCAATAAATGGCAATTTCTATCTCCCAATTACTCTGGCCAAAATGCAGGGATTTTTTTGTAACTCCTTATCTTTTCCTCATACTTCACATAAACTCAGCAAATTCTGTTGATCCTTCTTTAAAACTACATTCAGAATCGGACCACTGCTACCATCTGGCTGTAGTCCACTCTCTCAACTACATTATTGCCAGAATCATCTAATTGGTGAGTCTCACAATTTTACTATTGTTCTCCACTCAGCAGCCAGAGTAATCATGTTAAAAAATATATTACAAATCTCTGGTCCAAAATCCTCCAGTAGCTTTTATTTTTAGAGTAAAAGACAAAGTGTTTACAATATCCTTCAATGCCCTCCCCTTTACTCTTTATTTATTTATTTAATTAATTAATTTATTTTTTTTTATGATAGGCACACAGTGAGAGAGAGAGGCAGAGACACAGGCAGAGGGAGAAGCAGGCTCCATGCACCGGGAGCCTGACGTGGGATTCAATCCTGGGTCTCCAGGATCGCGCCCTGGGCCAAAGGCAGGCGCCAAACTGCTGCGCCACCCAGGGATCCCCCCTTTACTCTTTAAAGACAGCTCTCCTAATCTTCCTCTACCCACTCAATACCAGCTTCCTCACTGCTCATTGCACATCCTAGGAATGATCCTACCCCTAGGTCTTTGTGTTTGTTGCTTTCTGTTCTTGGAAAGTTTTTCATCCACAGAGCTACATGACTTGTCTAAACTTCTTCAGGTATTTACTCAAGCGTCACCTTTTCAATGAAGCCTTCTTTGATCACCCTACTTAATATTGTACTTTTTTCTCTCTACAATCCATATTTCTTTTCTTGTTGTTAATTTCTTTTATTTTCTCACCATCTAATGTATTTTATTTTCTTACATTTAACTTTTTGTGCAGCCAAAAGAATGTAAGTTCTATGAGGACAGGGGTTTTGTTTATTTTGTCACTCCCCCATTCCTAAGCCTAATAAAATGCCTTCACTTCAGAATGGCACACTTCATATTGTCAATGATTAGTTGAATGAGTTTATGAATACATGAAAGATTCTCTTTTAGCAATCTGCATTTTTATCTTTGAAGTTCTTCCCATTTGTTTTAGTAAAGATTATGTTTCTTTTCCTATTTCTAAAATAATCAGAATAATTCATTTGTGGACTTTACTCCACAAAATACAATCTTCAATTATCAGAGTTTTAAAAGCAAAACCAGATATGAGATGCTATGTTTATAATCTTTGAATTTAATTAGAAAAAATATAACGTAATATATGATTTTATTTTGTCAGTTTTTTATATGTTTAATAATGATTTCTATGTGAAATTTACATAAATTTTTTCATTTTATTTTGTTTAGTCTAGATAGGAAATAAGAATAATAATTTCTTTGATCAACTTGATTTGTTCTTGGAATGAATGTTTGTGTTTTCTGAATAATAACTCTTAAATTCCTGACTCTTTTTATTTCTCTAATGATTTTTTATGTCTTGATTATAAATATAAGCTTCTGTACAGACTCTGAAAATACTATCTAAATAGTTCCCGGAAACTGAGTAACAAGTATGATTTCACTTGATACTTGATTACATGCTTAACTATCTGTGCTTTTAGATACTGTGTTTTCTTTTTTTTTTTTAATTTTTATTTATTTATGATAGTCACAAAGAGAGAGAGAGAGAGAAAGAGAGAGAGGCAGAGACATAAGCAGAGGGAGAAGCAGGCTCCATGCACCGGGAGCCCGACGTGGGATTCGATCCCGGGACTCCAGGATCGCGCCCTGGGCCAAAGGCAGGCGCTAAACCTCTGCGCCACCCAGGGATCCCACTATCTGTGCTTTTAATCTTGTATTTTACACTTTTATGCTGCATTGAAGTTAACTGATTTTCAAGAATTATCTCAAATTATGAATGAGACAATTCTTAAAATATCCTTAAATATTTTCAAATCACACTTTTCTTTTCCCAGTGAATTCTGTGCAATACTCACTTTTACATTATAATACTCTTCTGTAACACAAATTCCTCATAGAAACACCAATGTCTAAATAGAAAAGTAAGGGTCTGTACTAAAACTCCCGTCAAATGAATTCTTCACAGATTAAAAACATGAAATATTGAAGTTGTTGCCTGGTTGGGATCTTCCCATATCCCTCTACTGTTGGTACATATATCCACAAGGTATGGTTGTTGCCTGCTAACATCTCAGACCTACGCTACCTTCTGAGGATTACCCTTAGCTTAGGAACCACCTTGCCTAGAAAGACATGGAATATAATGGGTCTGCTGCCTCGCCTCTGAAGTAGACAACCTTTGTTGCACAGTTCACATTCGTACAATCTACCCAGCATCAGACTGACAACTAGATTTTTCTTATAATCACATCTTTGGTTTTTCCCATAGCTAAACTTGTTTTCCTTACTCTCTCATAAATAACTTGCAAAGAGTATCCCATTTCAGACTCTGCTTCCAGGGAAACAATCTAAGATAAATGTTGTAATATGTTTAAATGCCTTTTTTATTGCTGCTGTTAACTTCGTCTTTCAAATACACTGAAATTCCTTTTATTTTTAGTTTACCATTTCCCCTATGTCTGATACATTAAACACATTATGACAAAACTGTATACTTTTACACCAAAGGATAGTACTTAAAATGAAGTTTATGATCATTCCTGATATTGTATTTTATGCTACTAGTTTCACTGAGACATTCTTAATCTAAATTGAAAATATATCTCATAGAGCCAAAAGTATTCACTCTGTATTATTTTCCACCCCAAAGTTTTCTGGCTACCTACAAATAAATTACATATTCTCTTTAAACCTCTGTTTCTTGAACTACAAAGTGAGGCTATTAATGCTAGTTCTACCTTATGTGTTATATTTGTTACAAAGACTATTTTAGATAATGGATGTGAAAACACTTTCAAATATAGAAATAAGTCACATGAAGAACATGACTATTTCAGTGCAAAGGATAGTGTATTTCTCTATGAATATGAATATTTTATTAATTCAAACTCTATTGCCAAATATCACTATCAGTAATGTCACCTCTATTAACTGTTAAGCTTTAAGGAAATAGTTCACTGTTTTAGAAACAAATAGGTCACTAACATCGAATTAGCTGCTATTCTGTGCCAGGCTATTATGTTTTGTAGTTGTAACTCAAATGACAGTGACAATAAGCTCCATTTGCCTTAATTGTTAGAGGTGATTCCCTTCAAATTGTGAGCCCTAGCTACTTCTGAGAGTATTCTAGTTCATTGCCTCAAAGGCTTTTAGAAACTAACCCTGGGATTTGTTGGTGCAGAATTCTTTTCACACTGCTTTGCCTTGGCCATGATTGCTGCTGACCCACTGTGAGACTACCTACCTAGACGCAGTATCCTCTGCAGCAACCAATTTAGGCTTAAGGAAGGAACCCAGAAGGTCCTGGGGATCCTCTGTTGTGCCACACTATTACTTTCTATGTGTACAAAGCTAATAGCTTTTAAAGAGACCTCACTGAAGTGAGCTCAGGAAACACAAAAGCAAATTTCAATAATTAAATTTTTGCAGTCCTAGTTCCATGCTAAAATCTCTTACCAGAGTGCTTTCCTGCTTCTTTCTGGACTTTTTTCTACCTGACCCCCAGCAGGAGTTCTTTCAGAAATTACAGAACAGGGCTTCAATGTTGCATATCTTTCTCTCCTAGGCAATTACTGAGACTAGTTTTGTGTGCATAGTATTCTTTCCACTTTTGATGAAGAATTTGATCATTTTCGTTATAGTATTAATTTCATGGTCTGAGAGATGTGGATGATTTTTTTTGAGGTTTTACTTATTTATTAGAGAGTGTGTGTGCACACAGGTAGGGGGAGGGACAGAAGGGGGGGTAAAAAAGAAAGAGAGAGAGAGAGAAAAAGAGAATCTCTCAAGCAGACTCTGCACTGAGCTCAGCCCCACGTGGGGCTTGACTTCACAACCCTGAGATCATGACCCAATCTGAAACCAAGAATCAGACACTGCACTGACTGAGCCACCCAGGTGCCCCTGGATGATTTTACTATAATTCTTTTGGCATGGTAATTCATTCTTTCTCTGGGGACCTACCTTCCATTCCAAACTCAAGTCATGGGGTTTAACTAATGTTTTTATTCTTACCTTCAGCTCCAAGGATAGGTGCTGATTAGCTTCAGGAGGTAAATATATCTTAACTCTGGGCCAGGGCCTGGCCATGGTAGAGGATAGAATCTTGCAGGCAGACCACCTCAGAAGTTACTCAAAGGGCCTTATTGCTAGGACCCTCATGCACTTTGGAAGTAGGGCATGCCCAAAGAAGCTGGAACCAGGAGAAGGCTGTTTGGTAGGAACTGGAACCACAGAAGAGATACAGCCAATGCCTGATAAATTACCTAAAGAGAGACAGTTACAAAATTTGGGGCCCTGTAAAGAAAGAAAATATGAGCCCTTTGCCCAAAAAGCAAGAAAAGAATTGTTATTAGAGATATATATTATAAAGTGTTTCCTTTTCTCCTGCGGTCTCTCTTCTGACTTATTACGGTTTTCATTTGCCATTCTAAGTAAAGATAAAGTACTCTTATTAATGTGAATTTTGCCACTTATTTTTATACTGTGTGATGCTGTTTTTAATTGTTAATATGATTATTTAACATGTATATGGAATCACCAAAATTATACACTTCATATTCTATAGCTTATAAATGCATAGGTATTTTGTTATCAGAACAGTGGAAGCAGAGAATATGTTGAGATTTCTGCAAGATGGTGGCACAGTAAGATCCTCAACTCACCTCTTCCCATGGAGACACCAAATATACAGCTATATTTTAAATGGCTCATTTGAGGGTTCCCTTACCCCAAGACCCAGCCAAGAAAAAAAGAAAAGGAGTCTGAAAAGTTCCTAGACTGTATGTGAAGGAAATGTATTTGCTAATTTAAAAGGATCTGCTGGAGAAGCAGAGGACAGTTGACATTCTTCATAGATATGGAAGCACTGGCAGACATCAATTTTTTACTCTGCAGTTATCCTCTTAGCATAGGATGGCAAGCTCAGACAACACATCCTTCTACTACTTTGCTAAGAGATCCAATGGTGAGCAATTGTGGCAATATCCTATTGCCTTGTGGAGGTCAAAGACCATAGGTTGTTGTAGTACTGTCTCATTTCCTGCCTGGGGCTGGTTAAGTGTGAATAGTAATGGCATTCTCCCACCCTCAGTCTAAAGCCAACACACTTGCAGAGATAAGGCACTCTCCTACTATATTCCTGAAGTACATGGGCACATACAGTCAAGACGTTTTCTCACTGCCTTTCTGAATTCCATGAGCATGCCCTGCCCCCTACATTCTCCAGCTGCCTTGCTAGAGCCAGTGGGCATGTGCATCTACACAGTGGACCTTCCTTGATTGCCTGGCCCTAGTGGCCCAGGGGGTTGGCATTCTGGAGCCCCATTGAAAGGTAACAATTGAAAAGACAGTTCTTGGCAGGCCATGAACTCCAAGGCACTGCATAGACAGTTGACTGAAACACAACTTCAGTCTTCTTGGGGAAAAAGGCTTATTTATTTAACCTGAACTTCAGCCTGAGGGATAGACTTCAGGTTCCTCACATAGCTAAAGGGCTAAGAAGTCATTTCCAGGGAACATAAGCATGGAGACACCATCCTTGTGTACCCCCTTGGCCTCACTGCAGTTCAATGAGAACTTCTAGAAAGGAGCTTAAATACTTGTCCAGAGCCCAACTTTTGCAACTGTCACTTAGAAGATCTCCAGATCTCCTGGCCTATAAACTTTCTGCTCTCTTGGATTATGATTATGGTCCCACAAGACTGTGTATACTTTAAAAAGTGCTGCCTGAGGGTCTGACTTCTGATCAGCCTGAAACTAGATGGTAAATGTGATTTTTTCCCCTTAGAAGACTGGAAGGTCTTAGCACACCCTCAATAGCAGAGATTATACCAAATAAAAATCATACAGCTTAGATAATCACATTCAAGAGACAATTAAGAATGAGAGCAAGATTAAACAAGCTTTATCACATATACAAAGCCACTACTTCAGGACTAAGAGGTAGCTACTTCACCTAATGCACTACCTATGCAGTGCCTTGGAGTTCATGGCCTGCCAAGAACTGTCTTTCCAATTGTTACCTTTCAATGGGGCTCCAGAATGCCAACCTCCTGGGCCACCAGGGCCAGGCAATCAAGGAAACAGAGTGAATCAAAATTAGGAAACAGAGAAATACATTCCAAATTAAAGAATAAGACTAAAACTCAGAAAAAGATCTTAATAATATGGAGATAAGTAATCTACCTGATAAAGAATTCAAAGTCATGGTCATAAGGATACTCATGAAACCTGGAAGGAAAATAAATGAACACAGGGATAACTCTAACAAAGAAATAATATGTGTGTGTGTGTGTACACATACATACATATACATATGTATACATATATATGTATATATACATTTTATATACATAAAACAAAAACATATAAAACATAACATCAAAATATAAAATGTAGGGGAGTAAACATGTAGAGTTTGGAAATGTATTCAAATTTAAGTTGCTATCAACTTAAAATACTGTTATATGCAAGGAGTGATATATGTGAATCTCACAATAACCACAAGTCTATAAGTTACAGCAAATACTCAAAAGAAAATGAGGAAGAAATCTAATTATCATACTAAAGAAAGTCATCAAACCATAAGGAAAAACAAAGAAGAAGAAAGGAACAAAGAGAAAATACAAAAATGGCCAGAAAATAATTAATAAAATTATAATAAGTATATACATATCAACAATTACTTTAAATGTAAATGGACTAAATTCTCCAATCAAAAGACAGAGAGTGGCTGAATCAGGATGCCTGGGTGGCTTAGTGGTTGGCTCAGGACGTGATTCCAGAGTCCCAGGATCAAGTCCCACATTAGGCTCCCTGCATGGAGCCTGCCTCTCCCTCTGCCTGTGTCTCTGCCTTTCATTCTCTGTGTCTCTCAGGAATAAATAAAATCTTAAAAAAAAAAAAAAACAGAGTTGCTGAATGGAAACATACACACACATCTATATACTGCCTACAAGCAACTTATACAGATTGGAAGTGAAGGGATGAAAAATATTTCATGTAAATGAAAGTGAAGCCATATTTATATCAGAGAAATTAGATTTTAAGACAAAGACTGCAATAGAAGACAATGATGGGCACCATATCATGGTAACGTTGTCAATCCAGCAAGTCAGCCCACCAAAAAGTCAATCCATTCATAAATATATGAGCACCCCAAATAGCAACACCAAAATATACAAATCAAATACTAATAGACTTAGGGAGGAACTGATAGCAATATAATACTAGTTGGGGGCTTTACCTCCCTTTACATCAATAGATATATCATCCACACAGAAAATCAATAAGGAAACGTTAGCCCTAAATGACATATTCGACCATATGACAGAACATTGCATTGAAAGCAGCAGGATGCACCTCTTCTCAAATCACATAGAATATTCTCCAGGTTAGATTACACATTAGGCCACAAAGCAAATCTAAGTAAATTTAAAAAGGTTGAAATATCAAGCATCTTCTCTGACCACAATGGTATAAAACTAGAAACCTTTTTTCTTGTAGAAAAAAAATGGAAAGAACTACAAATATGTGGACATTAAACAACCTGTTACTGAACATCAACTGAGTCATAAAAGAAACTGAAGAAGAAATTAAAGAAAAAAAAAAAAACACCTATAGACAAAAAAAAAAAAAAAAAAAGCAACATACCAAAATCTGTGGAGCAAAGCAAAAATGATTCTAAGAGATAAGTTAAGGTGAGGTAAGTAAAAATGGTTCTAAGAGCATACTTACCTCAAGAAACATGAGAAATCTCAAATAAACAATTTAACTTTATACATAAAGGAATTAGAAAAAGAAGAAAATCAAAGCCCAAAGTTTGTAGAAGGAAAGAAATAATGAAGATCAGAGTGGAAGGGTGCCGGGGTGTCTCAGTCTGTTAAGTGTCTGTCTTTGGCTCAGGTCATGAACCCAGTGTCCTCGGATTATACTCCATCTTGGGCTACCTGGTTGTGAGGAGCTTGTTTCTCCCTCTCCTCCTCCCTCTTGCTCTCTTTTGCTATCTCTCACTTAAAAAAAATAAATAAAATTGTAAAAAAAAAAAAAAAAGAAGATCTGAGTGGAAACAAATGAAATAGAGGCTGAAAAGACAATAGAAACAACAAAACTAAAAGCTAATTCATTGACAAGTTTTTTAAAAATGACAAATCTTCAGTTAGATTCACCAAGAAAAAAGAGAGGGCTCAAATAAATCAGAAATGAAAGAGAAAAAGTTAGAACTGACACCAAACATAAAAGATCATAAGAGTCTAGTATAAACAATTATATGACAACAAACTGGACAACCTAGAATAAATAGATGAATTCCTAAAAGCTTACAATTTTCCGAGACTGAATCAGGAAGAAATGGAAAATCTGAATATGCTGATTATTAGTAAGGAAATTGAATCAGTCATCAAAAAACTCCTAACAAACAAAAATCAGGACCAAACATTCAAAGATTTAATAACTAACCTTTGCAAACTCTTCTAAAAAACTTAAGGCTTCTAAAAACTTCCAGGCTGCTTGCATGGTCTATAAGACCAGCATTACTCTGATACCAAAATCAGACAAGGATATCACAAAAAAAAAAAATTACGGCTCAATATCCCTGGGTGAACATAGATGCAAAACTTCTGATCATACACTTTAATTAGGTAGGACTTATTCCAGGGATACAAAAATGGCTGAATATCCACAAATAAATCAACATAATATGCCACATTAACAAATGAAGATAAAAATCATATGATCATTCCATTAGATGCAGGAAAAGCATTTGACAAAGTTCAATATCCACTTATGATAAAAATTCTTTTTTTAAATATTTTTTATTGAAGTTCGATTTGCCAAATTATAACACCCAGTGCTCATCTCATTAAGTGTCCGCCTCAGTGCCCATAACCCAGTAACCACATCCCCCTGCCCGCCTCCCCTTCCCCTACTCCTTGTTCATTTCCTAGAGTTAGGAGTCTCTCATGGTTTGTCACCCTAATTTTTCCCACTCATTTTTCCTTCTTTCCCCTATAAACCTTTTCACTATTTCTTATAGTCCCCATATGAGTGACTTACTTCACTTAGCATAATACCCTCCAGTTCCATCCACGTCGAAGCAAATGGTGGGTATTCGTTCTTTCTGATGGCTGAAATGGGCCCTCAACTCTATCGTCAACTAATATTCAACAAAGCAGGAAAGACTATCCACTGGATGGATAAAGGACAGTCTCTTCAATAAATGGTGCTGGGAAAATTGGACAGACACATGCAGAAGAATGAAACTAGACCATTCTCTTACACCACACACAAAGATAAACTCAAAATGGATGAAAGGTCTGAATGTGAAACAAGAATTCATCAAAATCCTAGAGGAGAACACAAGCAACATCCTTTTTAAACTTGGCCAGAGCAACTACTTGCAAGATACATCTATGAAGGCAAGGGAAACAAAAGCAAAAATGAACTATTGGGACTTCATCAAGCTTCTGCGCAGCAAAAGAAACAGTCAACAGAACTAAAAGACAACCTGCAGAATGGGAGAAGATATTTGCAAATGACCTATCAGATAAAGGGCTAGTATTCAAGATCTACAAAGAACTTATCAAACGCAACAGCAAAGAAACACACAATCTAATCAAAAGACATGAATAGAAACTTTACCAAAGAAAACATACACCAACAAGCACATGAGAAAATGCTCCGCATCACTGGCCATCAGGGAAATACAAATCAAATCCACAATGAGATCCCACCTCACACCAGTGAGAATGGGGAAAATTAACAAGGCAGGAAACCACAAATGTTGGAGAGGATGTGGAGAAAGGGGAACCCTCTTGCACTATTGGTGGGAATGTGAACTGGTGCAGCCACTCTGGAAAACTGTGTGGAGGTTCCTCAAAGAGTTAAAAATAGAGCTCCCCTATGACCCAGGAATTGCACTGCTGGGGATTTACCTCAAAGATACAGATGTAGTGAAACACCAGGACACCTGCACCCCAGTGTTCATAGCAGCAATGTCCACAATAGCCAAACCGTGGAAGGAGCCTCGATAAAAATTCTCAACAAAGTGAGTATTGAAGGAACATATCTCAATATAATAAAGGCTGTACTTGACAAAACCACACCTCATATCATAATCATTGTTGAAAATCTGGAAGCTTTTCCTCTAACATATTGTACAATATCAGGGTGCTCACTCTCTCCTTTCATTTAAAATAGTATAGGAAAAAAATAAATAAATAAAATAGTATAGGAAATCCTAGCCACTGTAATTAGTCAAGAAAAGTAACTAAAAGGCATAAAAATAGGAAAGAAAGAAGTTAAACTCACTATTAATGGATAACATGATACTATATATAGAAAACTCTGAAGACTCCACAGAACAAATAAACAAACAGTGCCCAAAACTACTAGAAGCTACAGGATACAAAATTAATATACAAAAATTTCTTGTATTTCTATATGTTAATAAATAATCACAGTAATTAAGAAAACAATCCCATTTATAGTCACAAAAAAAAATAAAATTACTAGAAATACATTTATCCAAGGAGGTGAAAAACCTGTTAACTGAAAATTATAAGGCAAATGATGAAAGAAATTAAAGACACTAATAAATAAGATGAATTTTATGCTTATGGATTGAAAAAAATTATAATTGTTAAAATGTCAATGATACCCAAAGCAATCTACAGTTTGAATGCAATCCCTATCAAAATTCCAATGGCACGTTTTTTTAACAAAACTGGAAGAAATCTAAAATTTGTATAGAACTATAGAAGACCCCAAATAGCCAAAACAACCTTCAGATAGAAGAGCAAAGCTGAAAGTATCATGTCCCTGATATCAAACTATACTACAAAGCTATACTAAGCAAAACACCATAGTATTGATATAAAAACACATGGTCAATGAAACAGAACAAAGAGCCTCAAAATAAATCCATGTACATATGGTCTATTGATTTTTGACTAAAGAGTCAATAATATGCGATGATAAAAGGACAGTCTCTTCAATAAGTGGTGTTGAGAAAACTGAACTGCAAAAGAATGAAACTGGACCACTCTCATACCATATACAAAAATTAATTCAAATGGATTAAAGACTTGAATGTAGCACTAGAAATCATTGAACTCCTAGAAGAAAACATAGGCAG